>NC_083744.1:7507849-7810349 GCF_033458585.1 Syngnathus typhle
CTTTTTTTTTTAAATTTTCGATACAAATGTTTGGAGTCACAGAATAGATTTCAAGGCACCACTATATGTGCCATGACTCCATAAGGTTGTGTCAGTAGAGGATGTTTTTTTTTTTTTAATGTAAGCGGTGATCGGGTCTTGAGGGAGAATGGTACAAGAAGCAATGGCGGTACAGATGGATGAGCGAGGAAGCACGATAGAGTGATGAGTAAAGCGCAGATGTGTGGCGAAACACGGTGGATGTGTAGCCAATGGGGGTGGATTCCAGGGAGCCTCTAAGTCATTCCCCTGGAGAGCCATCTCCCCTCAGCCTACGCGTGGGGGAATCAGTAAAAGGTCTATAAATAGCTGCAACAGTGAGTCGTGCGTTCCCCTTCCGCAGATAGCATATAAATACATGCAGCTTGTCACTTTTCATCTGGACGCATACTGGACACCCAGCAGTCTGCACTGACAGGGAATCCTCCCCATGGAGAGGAGGAGGAGGAAGAGGTGAAAGTGATGGAGGAGATGTAGATGTTGCCTGGTAATCTGGTTTGAGTGCTGAAAGAGGCTGTCAAGTAAACGAGATGATCGCAAGGCGGGGGAAATGACACCTTTAACGTCTGATGCTCACAGGGTACCGTAATTTTCGGACTATAAATTGCTCCGGAGTACAAGTCGCATCAGCCATAAAATACCCCAAAAAGTGAAAAAAAAAACCATATATAGTAAGTTGCTCCGGAGTATAAGTCGCATTTTGGGGGGCAATTTATTCGACAAAATCCAACACCAAGAACAGTCATGAACAAGCAACAAACGATAGTATGCTAACGTGACATAAACACAAACGAAGAGCTGAGAACGGCCGTGACGTAAAATTCAGAGTTATTCAAAGAATTATTACATAAATAAAACGTTAATAAAACCATCTGTGTCACTCCAATTCATTAAATCCATCAATCGTCCTTTTTCAACAATGCGTGCGCGCCGCTGACGCCACTTGCACTTCAAAATATTCCACAGGCCCATATAACGATATATAAATTATATATCAAATAACTATTATATAAGCAATAGTATTATCAAACCATCTGTGCACTCTAAATCATTCAATACATAGATCAAATTCCTCGTCCTTTGTCAACAACGCCGCACGTGCGCCCTGACGTCAGCCTCGTCGTTATTCCACATATCTACTATATAACTATATTGTAGCGTTAACAAAGTTCAAGGAAAGACGTGGGTTTGGTAAACGGCTCTTTATTTAACAAAACAAACTTCAAGGCGTGTGGCGGCGTGGAGTTCCAGCCACAGAAGTGGAAGAGAGCTCCATAGAATAGGACCGGGCGTGCGTAAAAGCCATACCGTTTTTTTCCATGTATAATGCGCCCCCATGTATAATACGCACCCTAAAAATGGCATGTTGATGCTGGAAAAAAGCCTGTACCCATGTATAATACGCACCCAAATTTTGACTCCTACTTAAGTCCGTAACCGTAAAATTATTTCAGAAAAAAGATCATCTTTGGGAACAACCGGATGTTATTCTGCCGGTCAGTATCACTGCGCATGCGCTAGCAAACTCGATAGCGAAGAAATGTTTCGGATTTGTGTAGGGTACATTGTGACAGCAAACGAGCAGGTGATCGAGCAAGCGTCTGATACGAGAGCATTGTGTTCGTATGGAGCGTGTTTGAAGTGAACAGCAGAGAAGAAAGCGCATCTGTAATGGCGGCCTCCGTATGATATCCGGATTAAAAAAATAAAATAAAATTGTACCCATGTATAATGCGCACCCCAGATTTTAGGACAATAAATTAGTTAAATTTTGCGCATTATACATGAAAAAAAAAGGTAATAGTTTTTCAAACCTTCTGTGTCACTCCAAATCCTTAAATCCTTCAAACTCTTCGTTCGCCGTGTCACTTAGAAACAAAGCCGCTAATGATGCCGGTAGTACGTGGGGTCCTTTGTCATCTTCGTCATCCCGTGATCAATCTTTGTCCTTTAAGTAAACAACCGCCACGCCACGCCGCGTCGGGCTGCTGACGTCACTTGAAGTTCAAATTACAGTAATCCCTTGCTACATCGCGGTTCGTTTATCGCGGGTTCACTTTTTTTTTAATGAAAATGTTTGGAAAAAAAACACATAGAAGTCGCTCCTTATTATAAGTCGCCCCCCCACCCAAACTATGAAAAAAAAATGCGATTTATAGTCAGAAAATTATTATTAGGTATTTTTAATGCAGTTAGTAATGTGCTGCAGAGTGCTTTCAAGTCCATGTTTACGAAATGGCTTCAATATGTTCCCATCCAGAGTTGCAAAGCAGCACAAATAGCTTTGTATAAACACATAGTGTCAGAATGGTGTGTTTAATATGTTGTTTGTCATGACTAAAAGCCCAGTAGCTTGAATACACAATGGATGAATAATTACTGTATGCACAAAAGATAATGACACAATAGTTAGTAATACAACACAGTCAACTTTTTTGAGTTACGAGTTTAATTTGTTCCGTGACCAAGCTCTTAACGTGGGTTTAAACAAATAATCTACCTCCCTCCCTCACACACACACACACACACACACGTAACCACACGCCATAAGAGAATCTATAAGTGGCAGTCAATGATCAAGCACATAGTGAATAATCACAAGGGAAGCAAAATGTTAATATTTTTGTGTAGCCCGATTAACCTTTCAAACAGGATATGTGCACATTTACGCGAAGCTATAAAACAGATTAACTGTTAAGTGTGGTTAGAATCTCCCCGAAGAGTAATTTCAGTTCAGTGCTGTAGTATGTCCCTAAAACTGCACAAAACCAAAATTTTTAACATGAAAAAATCTGCAGTGATATCTCATAAGACGGCCTCCAGAATATTATTAGAATCATTGCTCACGACTGACTGAAGCTGGTTTGTAAAGCCAATACGTATTCTTTAGGGAAATATCAAGCTTTAGATGTTAAATCCTCCAATATGCATTGCCAAGCTGTAGAAATACACAAAGTGTGCTTGCACTTAAAAGAGTGTGAGAGAAAAACATCACCACCATCGAAAATATGCGATTTTCTTTTCTCCATTTAGTAACTTTAACCACGTTTAATCGTCACCGTTGGCTTTATTATAATCATCTACTTTTCAATTAGGAAACATTTCCCTACTGTATGTGTATCACCTGTACTGTACATCACTGCAGTACTCGTTACTAAAGAAAAATTCATTGTTGTGTGACATCAGTTATCCTGCATGTGAGTGTTCGAGCGTGAGCCATGGCCAACAGCAGCGCTTTTTGAGCCTACTCATCACAACATTTTTCACATCTAAAGGAGCAGCACAATAACCTTTGAATTGAAGCAAAATGCCAAGCACATTACAAAATGGTGGTTGTTTGAAACATTTGTTGAACATCTTTTATGTGGTGTACACACATAACTGAAGCACACTCATACAGCACTGTCCATGAATTAGAATGTTTTCCCTCTTTGGTCAACAATGTGCTACAGAAAATGCGCAGCCAGACAGACGGACAGCCGTCGTCTATACGGAAGGCCTTTTGGGTGAACACTCGACACGGCACTCAGTCTCTGATGAATGATTTGCTGATAGAGCGACAGATTTCGCCGCCTTCTCTGTCTGCGTTTGTGCTTCTGTGTGATTACTGCCTCTCAGCACGATCCCTGAAGGTGTCTTTAGTCTTTTCAAGTGACTGTGAGTGGGCTTCGGACATGCATTTCTTATGTTAAGTGTTTGGATATTGACTTGGAATGATGAGGAAGGTGGAAGAAGGCTGCTTTCAGGAGCAAGGACATGGAGGCCATGGAGGTAGCGGGAGGTAATTAACGGTGTGAGCGTGGCCAAAGATGCATAAGGGAGAAAGGTGGAGCAGAAACTTAGGGGCAATGGCATGAGGGGCATCTGGGACGGTGTGAGAACCATAACGGGCTATATCAAGTCCAGGTCTGTCGAAGGGTCGATGGAGCAATCAAACGACTTGAACGTCTTTTTAACAGGTTTGACCAGCCCTTGTTATTGTAGCTATTTGTTTCTTATTTATTATCCTCCACTTTGTTTGTTACTCATGTGCAATGTTTTCTTTTGTGCTATTGTACTTAGCACCTGAGTTTCCTGAGGGAGCAATCCTAAGGGATGAATGAAGATGAGTCTAAGTCTATAAAACTATCCATTTTAAATGATGGTAAAAAGAACAAGCTACTGCACTTAATGGAAAATTAACAATTGACCTTCAACACTTTATTTATTACCTGACGATTATTATTTATTATTGTTATTGTCATTTATTTCTTACTCAACACTTTATGTATTGCTATGTGCTTTATTTATTTTTCTCTTGTTTGTTTGTTTGTTACTCATGTGCAATGTTCTCTTTTGTACTATTTCTGTGTAAGCTACTGGAACCAGAATTTCCTGAGGGAGCAATCTCAAGGGATGAATAAAGTGGAGTCTAAGTCAAGTAAATAATTTGCACCATTAACATGAATTGAAATCATCAGTCAGTTCCAGCCCCACAAGAACACTTTGTTTCCTTTTTTAATAAAAAAAATAGCCTTGCATTGCATAAAAAAATACAGCATAATAAAAGAGATGTAGATTTTGATTAATATGCATTATCAAGAAAGAGTTGCAAGAAAGATTTTCTCATGTTGGCTTTTATTTGATGAGGAACATTAATATTAAAAACAACTTGATAAACAATTGGTTAACTTAAGCTGTTCGATACATGTAACTGATTTCAAAAGTAGGACAAATTGATGAAAATTACATGACTTACATTATCTCAAAATGTACCTGAAGATTGTAGATTGCTTATTCTTTTTTCTATTGCTTCTATTTTTGCATCTCCCTCAAGCGGTAGCGTATCTACACATAAGACATATTTTTGGTTTGCAAACAAAGCCAAAAAAAAAATAGGCGAGTGACGACGCCTTCCTTGAAAAACGAAGTTACTGTACCGTTTGTATCTTTTCCTGAATTGATTCATCTGTTTCTATATTTTGTTTTCATGGGCTGAGCTGATGAATGAAAAACGGTGCTAGACAATGTGCTACGCGTGTTCACTCTTTGTGTGGCTGTGTGCGTGTGAAAAAATGTACGTCATTCCTTAAGGAGTGTCTCCTTAAAGGGTTGATTTGCCTGCTGGCAAAGTCTCGTTAAAGATGGCTGACACGCTTTGATGTGCTTGTGTGACTGGCACTCTGTGTCATTGTTGGTGCTTTGCGTACCAAAGAAAACTGCAACAGGAATTATTAGAATGATGGACTATTGAACATAATTGATCTTTTGGGGGTATATGTTTCTTCCCGGCACCCCTGCCTAAGAAAATAGGTCTTGTAAAAATATAATTATGTGAAGTGGCGTGAAAAATTCCGTATGCCATTCATAAAGATAAAACACTTTATATTGCATACTTGGCATTCTTTCATTAATAATTCACTTAGAATTTGCGTTGAATAGCTGAAAGATATGTAAAGTAAGCCAAATGTAATTATAGAGGAATATGAAAGAGTTACAATCACATAAACCAATGTAGGCAGGACCCCAACTCCACTATATTAATTATATATTTTCTCATCGTTATTAAGTCATTAAGCACTTTAATGGATGTCAAATTAAAGTTAGTTATTCTTTTAAAAGTATATGTGTTGTAAATGATTAAAGAACTAGGCAGGTCTTCATAAATAGACAGACATATTTACAACATGTGTGAAGTGTGTTTATTTCAGATCTTATTTTGACTCAAGCAGAAATGCAAAAACTGTGTCGTTTGAAGAACTGATAGCTTAACGTTTAAAAAAAAAAGTTATATTAAAATTAATTCATTCACTCATCGTCCGAGATGTTTATCCCCTCACTAGGGTCGCGGGCATGCCCGAGCCTATCGCAGCTGTCTTAAATTCAATCTCACATGAAATCAAGTAAATAAATATCTGTAGTAAAGACATAAATAAACATTTGTGGAAATTGGATTTTTTACTGTGCCACAGGACAGTGGTTGGGATTCACCGCTTTAAGGCACAGTTATTACTTATGGCTGCTTTGTTATATTCTATTTCTCTCTGTAGCTGAGGGACCAGAAATTGTGAGTTGTTGTTGTGCTCGTTCATATCTGAGCTCTTTCCGAGATCAGACTAATGAACAGCTATGTTTGACTCTTGTGACTCTCGCTGAACGCTGACATTTGCTAAAATCTGCCCTCACCTCCCCTAGCAAACACACTTAGGTGCTTTAACATAGTCAAAGATTGGGAGGCTTCTATTTTGGTTTGTGGTTTTTGTTGCCAGTGACAGTGCCACTACGTGATGTAGCCCTCTGATTCTGGGTGTGAATAACCTCCAGGTGCAAAACCCCTTTTTGGCACCTATGAGGCCGATTCAGTCCAGCTGACTCCAAATCATCTCAGCTTCTGTCCTGTAGATCTTCTGTTTGCTGACAGGATTTGGCCTTAGGGCACCTGGTTGAAGAGTCAATGAGCTAGTAATTATGTCAATTTGCAATTTGGTCAGCCCACCAAACTTCCCATTGTGTTATGTCGTGAAGCCAGTACTTTGCACGGCCCTGCCAGGTGAGACTACGAATTCCGTGGTGCCCTTCAGGAGATGAAGGTGACAGTGGTAGGTTGTCCAGGCTTTTAGTCCATAAAGCAATGTTGAGATGCTTTCTGACAAAGACAGCAGCGCTTGTTTTGATTTGAAGGTTATTTTCAAACAAATGGGAGCAAAGTTCACCAAAGGCAGAGGCATTATTCAGGCCTGAATGTTATGATCTAGCATGTTAGCGTCATGATACTGCTAAGGTAGCAGAACTGCTCAATGACCTTGAGGGGTGAGATGTTGCTGGTGAGATACGAGAAAAACTGCTCTTTGTCCATGACTACACATCAAATGGTTTCTATTTATTTCCAATTATTCGAAATACCTGGTCCAATACTCGAGTATTATATCAGTTTCATTTAGTCTTCGATCAATCTGTGATTCCGATGAATCTAAGAGTCTTGTTGCGAATGTTTTTGTTTTTGCTGCCATCAGACGATATACTGTATTTCAGTAGGTGCCAGTGCTTGGACTGACTGGGGTGTGCAACCGCAATGTTTGGTATTCTTCATCTGAAAGATGATGTTCGTGAGGATGAGGGGACAAAACAACTTGAGGAATTGGTGTTCAAAGCACAGTGACATGAGTTTTAGCTGATGCTGTTTACTTGCCCAGCTTTGCGAGTTCCGATTATCTCCATGCACAGATTGGCATCATTGCCGATTTGGGAATTGAAGTCACCCATGAGGACGATTTTATCGGATTTAGGGACCGGATAGGGTAGCATCAAAGGACTCATCCAAGTCATCTTTGATGTTTTTTTTGGTAAAACATCTACACCCACACATGGATGCCACTCTTAAGTGCTTTGTATGTGCAGATCAAAAAACATTTAACAATAATAATAAAAACAATGCATCCGATTTATATAGAGCATTTATACAACCTTGTTAAGTCAAGGTTGAATAAACGCTCAACTAGCTTTTCGTACATGCGTGTGCATCGTCACGATGCCAATGTCTGCGTGCGTCAGCCGTGCTGACTAATCAAGGAGCTTCTCCTGGAAATCCCTGAATCGGGGGGTTTATGATCAATGTCATCCTGAGACACAAAAAGATGCACTCCACGTTTCTTTATGTATGCTTTTAATCTGAATACAAGTGCTAGTTTTTTTTCTTTGAACCAATATATTTTGCATGCACTGATTGAGCAAATCAAGGCCATCTCTCTGGGTTGATTTTTATCATTTGATTACCTCCAGCAACAAGATTATTTTTCCACTGGGTCCATCTTTTAGTACTATTAACTCTTCTTAGCAGAGGACACAGAATTACTCTGTAATATAACGCTTGCTTTTAATACAGACTGTCAAAGAAATAAACAGAACTTGTTAATGAGCTGATGATTTGAATCAGGTATGTTGGAGTAGGGAGAAACATAAAACAGGCAGGACCATTGAAATAGTTTTAAAAAGTTGTTGATAAATCACCTGATGTTTACATACGTAGATCTCATAAGTCATAATATGTCATAAGTCTGCACGACTGTCTTAATTCAAACGCAAACCAGGCTATACAAACAAGCCAAGCAATGAATCTCCTTTACTTATTAGTGTATGTGCATTTGTCATACACATTTAGCACAAACATTGTGCACTCATCCCAAGCAGCGGCATCTTTAGAACCGAGAAAATCCAATGCGACAAGGCTATATATTCCTACTTATTCCATAATATGTGTTGACAGAAGCTGCTTCACTTGCTCTTGTCTTTTACTGGATAATACAGCATCTCCATAAAGACTTTAATGACTATCTGTCCTCTGCAAAGATGTTCATAAGCTCCACTCGGTCGTTTTCTACCAGCAGCTCGTAAAACAAGAGACTGTGTCCTTTTTGGTGTGACTACCTTGCACTCGTCTTTAAACATACTGATCATCAAGCCCAGTTTGAAGAGTTAACCCTCCCACCTCTCCAGAAAAGGCTCGATTGTTGAGGTGCTTAAAAGATCATGCCGAGTTATCATATTGTGTGGGGTGAAGGATATTTCCACCCGAGTCTGCAGTACAGTAGGTCACAGTTTGGCAATTGGTGCTAGCCTCTTCCAAAATAGTTTTTCATGTGTGTACCCAACCCAAGTATAAAACGCATTGTTACGCACGATGAGCAAATACACTCCAAAATTATATGAGCGCTGGATTGGTTTTCCGTAACTCACTGATGTGTTTGTCTTCTACTAACACTTCCAATTACTTCACATCAAATGATTCAGTTCATTTTTTGCTTTGAGCTTTTTTTCCAGAGGCGTGATCACACAGTTAAATGCTGGCATTTTGGAATCTTGGTTAATCAAGCCTCATAAGAGCACACCTATTTTTTTTCCTCATCATAAGTGGCTCCCTCACATTTTAGAAATCAGTTTAAAAAATTTTTTTTAAAAAAGGTTACAAGGTGTTTAAAATCACTTTGTGTAATGAACTTCGTTTTATAAAAACTCTGCATCACAAATTGATCCCTGTTGCTCCACATTGATGACAAAAATATGCTATTAGCTCTCGGCTTTATGCCCACAGTGTCTTTAAATCTGGAGAAGTGACCATAGGTGGCCCCTGTGAACTACGACCCCTCTCCCTGCCCTCTCCACTGCCACCTGAGTGAAAGCTGCCGACTTTAACACATTGATGTGAATGACTCCGACCTCACCAGAAGTTGTTTGATTCATTGATTGATGAAGGGCACAGCAGGCAGAAAGAGACTTGCAGCAAATATCACACCTCCAGCCAGCAGCGATTGTACGTCTATGAATAAAATGACATCTATAAAAATGAGGAGTCGTGCTATTAGTTTTTTTTTTTCCAAAGATTCCTGGAATGAAAAGACCATGTTGCAGTAACAGTAACGCTAGATATCCTAAAAAAGAAATAGAATTTAATTTGCTGGATCTGCGAAACCAACGTCTATTGTCCACTTGGAGTAAAATTCTGTGGCACAAAATGTCTCTTTGTAGATCCAGTCGAAATGCTCTACCACTTATTTGTCCAGCTCGTTGCCAGTACATGGACGTGTTGGCATGTTGTCGCGTGTTGACGTAACAACAGACGCTCCTGATGATCCACCGCCATGCAGCGAGAGGGTTTTGGAGTGGAAATGTGCGTCCTCGAGCATTTGATCGCTCCTTCTGCTGTCACACTTCATTTGTGCTGGCAGAGGGTTGAAGAAACAGGCGGGCCTGGGTAGCTTTTATTTGAATGGGATCATGACGACTTATTTCATTTTCTATGGTCAGTTGGGAGTGGCACATATGATACCCGGGCCTTCATTGGAACATATCCAACCTAATTCAACTCTTAATGCCACTACTACCGCATCTCCACCAATACAAAAATACCATACAACACACAACTGTGCATCAAATCTTTAAGTAAAATATATCAAATTCACATTCTGATTATTATGTGCAAATAGCTCCAGACATGGCTTGCTAGACAAAGTTGAGTATAAGACGTTTTGCTCAGAGTCAGACCAATCAATTAAATGCTGCTTTCATTGAAGGCCTGCACTTTGATGATTTAAAGAAACATCTGTTAATATTCAGCACGTCCCAACAGTCAAAAAACACTATTCGCTTTTACAGATGTGAGGCCTTTGACAACTTTGTCTTTGTAAGCTTATCTTTTGCTTGCCCATTGCCACTAGTTGATGTTGCAGCAATTTTGCGCAGTTGCCACTTGGCAAGACGTTTTTCTGTCCGCAGCTGCAGCCAAGCACCATCTTGGGAAGCTTTATGGGTGTAACACTGCTCTAATATGCGATCCAGGTTGATGAGCTTCATAATCTTCTTCTTGAAGCCTTTAAACCACTTGATCACTCCCCAAAAGCACACATATAGATACACACCCACTCTCACTCCTTATGGACAAATTTAGTCTGCAGTGAACGTAGCATGAAGGTTTTTGGAGTATGGGACAAAATTGAAAAATAATTCACACAAGAAGATGCAGGCTATGAAAATATCCAAGCAACTGAATCTTCTGACCACCTTTTATTATGATAATCAGACCATCGATAGTCTATTTTTAGCACACACCCCCCCCTCCATGCTCATTACTGCTTCCCCCATTCCTCTCGCTTCCTGTCTTAATTATACAAACATTCCTCATGCGTGAACATTTTCGCGTTGAGGGGGAGGCGCTGCGAGCTGTACCAATGGCACTCTCGGTCTTCAGCTGGCCCTCTCCATTATTCAGTAAAGGTCTTTGTCCTGCCCCAAATCTGACGTCCTAGCTGAGTTATTTTGGTATGCTCTTTTGGCAGCTCTTTTGGCTTCACTCCTAAATGGAATTTCCTTGTTCGGTTTCTGCGTCCCATCTTATTCAGGCACATACGCTCCCACCTGTTTTAGTTTGAATGTCCTCCTCCCCTCTCTACTTCCACCCGAAGTGGCAGCTCCGACGCTTATGATACAATTTGCATAAGCATGCACCCACTCAATTTTTTTTTTTTTTACATTTTGCTTTCATTTCACGCAGAAGTACAAGTACATAGTGTGAGTTCTTTAGCCACCTCTGACCCATTCACTGCGTCACCTCAGAGAGTTTCGGCCAAGTATTATTTTGGCAAGCAGGCAACTTTTATTAGCAAGAAAATGACATTCAATCAATAGTCAGATGCACTTTTATTTTTGTCATTTTTGTGCAAGTCACTTGAAGCTCCGTAAAGCCATGCAAACAACAACAACAAAGACCAAATTCAGTTAGCCGAGTTGAGTCATCCTGCCAGGATGGCCCTCCAATTATGAATTATAATAATAACATTTTGGTTTCTTGTTGTGAGTCTATCAAGGTAAGAAAAGAATAATTGTAGTGAATGAGTAAATGTCAGACACAGACGACATTTTGAGGGAATTTAATGGGAAGTGGGATTCCAATATTAAATGATTGATATACATGACTCATTGTGGCACATCTGCAAGCATATGAATAAGTAATTGAGCCAGATTTGCAAAACCGAATGTTGTAAAAGCCGGGAGCGGGGAGCTGTTGCAGTGATGATTAAAAAACACACTACCTTTAAAGTTTCTCCTAACAGATGTTCAGATTAGCTATATTGTACTGTCCCATAAGGATTCAGGGTCAGGAAGAGTTGTTTGGAAATTCAGCAATTTTATTCAGGGTTGCGTCCAACTATACAGTTTTCTTTCTCTTGGCATGTGTCTTTCTATCCTAGTATGTCTGCACTAAGAATTAGTGGGAGGGGAGGGCATGGACTGGTCATCAGTATTCCAGCAAGCTCTGTCTCCTGTGGTGTGGGTAGCAGAATAATTTGATTGTGATCGTTCGTCCTGATCGATAGCTGTGCCTGGCGGAAGGCGGTCTGCCGAGCACACGTCCGCTTCAAGATACATTTTTATTTTGTTCGGGGAATGTACTAAACTTTAACGTACTCAGCTCCATTGCACCGATATTACAGTCCGCTTTATAAAGGCATTTTATGTGGCGCAAAAAAAAAAAAGAAGAAGAATAGCATGGAGAAATAAGCAGAACATCTCCCACCTGAGAATTGCGTGGAATGTGTTTACTGTCCCTATAATTGAATTTGAAGAAGAGTGACACAAACAAAACAGCTAGAAATCAATAGAAACGCTAAACATACTTGTAGCAGTCACGTGTTCACTTTCAGGCTGCCTGGCTCTGTTCGATTTATGAAATGTAGTCAAATGTAGCAGCTCAGTGGCCTAGTGGTAGAGTGTCCGCCCTGAGACTGGAAGGTTGTGGGTTCACACCCCGGCTGGGGTTAAAAATGGGACCCATTGCCTCCCTGCTTGGCACTCAGCATTAAGGGTTGGAATTGGGGGGTTAGATCACCAAATGATTCCCGAGCGCGGCACCGCTGCTGCTCACTGCTCCCCTCTCCCCCAGGAGATGGATCAAAATCACATGGGGATGGGTTAAATGCAGAGGACAAATTTCACCACATCCAGATGTGTGTGTGACGATCATTGGGACTTTAACTTTAGTGATTTATTTGACTGGTGAACAGTGCACAATCAAGAAAGCTGGCAGACACCCGTCCTCCCAAAACTTGATAACATAATTAGTAAATGGGTCAATATAAAAGTAGAATGCAGGTTAATATAATGAGTAAGAGTACCTATTTCTTCCATCAAAAACGCGTTAGAATTTTTTTGCTCTTATTTTTGGATAGCTGGAATGGATTCATGGTATTTTCTGTCATTTTAATAGAGATGGATGATTTATGGACAAGACCAAAAAAAAGTCGCCTTTAAAATAATAAAGTATGTGACTTCGTAGCACTGACACACACATGGATATACACGTACACACACACAAACATACAAAGGGCATGATGTCTGTTCCATTACACCTCCACACAAACACATAGGATGCCACACACGCCAAACCTTGGCCCATCAGATCCACTTGGCTTTAGCAGCGTAGGCTTTGCTTCTGACCGTGCACGCACAGTCCGGCCCAGTGGACTTTCCGTTCTTTCATGTGGACTTCACTGGGCTCAAAGTGGACTTGGCTGAAGCGCAAACACAAGCACCTCATTAAGCCCAAAGCTGCCATTAAGGCCCATCACAGAGCCCCGCTGATGGTGCTCTCCGGAGCGTTGGCAGCCTCTAATTGCTCCAAGCCTAAATGCCTCTGCGTTACTGTTGTGTGCACAATATGTGCTGTGTCAGGAGTTATGCTTGTTTTTAAAAAGATTTTTTTTTAAAAAAAGCCCAGTTGATGTAATCATTACTGTTTCCTTGCTAAATCACGGATTAAAATGAGTTTTCTCTGTATACTGGCAACATGTATTTAAGAGTCGTACGTCTTCAGTTTAGTATATGTTGCTGCTCTGTGTGTGTGTCATGTCGTTGATGTTTGAAGACTTTTGAATACAGTGCTGTGTTGAGATGTGACTTCAATATGTTCAGTGACCACCCATCCATCTATCCATCCATCTACCCCTCCCGCCAACCATCTCTGTACTGCTAAATGTCCCAAAGGTCTTATTTGTGGAGAACGGTGAATGAGAGCAGATGCTAAAGAACGCTTTAAAAAGTGTGTTTTACTAAGTTTAACGTGTGTAAAAGAAATTAAACTCACAATTTCAAATACATTCAAGATAATCTCTTTGTCTTGGGGATTCACCTGCTGCACTTGCGTCTGGAAGGTGTACAAATGGGTGTCCACTGTGCTGAGAGTCAAGACAGCTCCAAGTTGACTAAGAGGAAGTGAATGATGGTGACTCTCGCTCTGTCCCTTTCCCACTGGCGCGCACTCCCAATTGTGTGAATGGATTTGGCGTTGGCACGTGATAACTTCTGACTCAGCCTCTTGTGTTGCCACTTGTGTTTCCGCTGCCTTCCTGCCTTTTCTTCTCAAGAGGCTTCCCTGATTCCCCCATCTTTTGTCTCTCTCACTAGGTACAACCAGGCAGCCCAAGGAGGGCGAGGTCCCAGGAGTGGACTACAACTTTGTAACTGTGGAACGTTTTATGGAATTGGAGCAAAGCGGAGCCTTACTAGAGAGTGGAACCTATGAAGGTGAGTCTCAGGGAAGAGTTGTTTTGCCATGCAATTTTGCCGTTTTCACCCAAGTAGTATTGGAGATTATTTTTATCACTACTTCTGAGTTGTTGTTTTTTCTCCTTAACTGAGTCACTGTCAATGAAGTGTCAATGGCAGGTACAGAGCCACTGATGATATAAAGACTGACGGACAAGTGGAAGTGATGCTGGAGATGTACAGTATAGTGCGTGCCTGTTTGTGTGTTCCTGTCATGTGTTTTGCTATGCTGCAAGGGGTACATGTACAGATGGAGGGGGCTTGCTGGTTCATTTGCCCAAAAGCTTTTTGGGCATGTGCGCTTTAACAAAGCCTCGCACGCACACTTCTCGAGAGGCATGGGCTGATTGCTCTCTGCAGTAGGTTGCCTTTTTTTTTTTTTTGCACAGCTGCGTGATGGTGAGTCATTTTCAAGGTAAAATGAGTCAAAGACTCATCAAAGAAAAATAAACGATAAATTGTCTTGGAGCGTCTCTGAAGTGAAACAATCAACAATGTGGTTTTCGTTTCACTTTTGTAGAGATAATTGAAACGAAAGCTACGTCCACGTGACCACAAAAAACTCTCCAGGTGTCTAAAATACAAATACCCCACAAATCAAGAATTATCGTACACCATACAGTTTTCATAGAAACCGCAGATTGTAGTGGCAAGGAAAAAGGTTGACACCCATACGATAAAAGCATTTTCACTCATGGAGGCATCGATTTGTGTCCTTCATTTGTAGTCCATGGACATATCAACAAAAAAATTGTGTTATGAGTTTAGCCGGAGGACAAATTAAACGTGCAAGTCAAGGAACCACTGTTGGACATGATTTAATCAAACAGAAATTGAAAGATGTTTTGTCATAACATTGAAGGATTATTTGGGTGCACATGCACATATTTTGAAGCAAATTATGAACTATTAGTTTTAATTGGAAAAAAGTCATTATTTCAAGAGAATAAAGTACCGAAAAACAAGGATGAACAATATATCCATAATTTTATTGAAATGAAAGTATTTTTTTACAAGAGGAAAGTCAGAATTTGAAAAGAATACATTTTATGGTCGTTTACAAGGATGAAATTGTGATTTTTCATTAGCAAAACCTATAAAAAAAATTCCATGATAAAATGTGAGTTTTATATTAAAACAAATTGAGTGGAGCTGAATTGCATTAATAGCCTTTAAATTCAGTTGTGCAAATTGGCTTTCTGTACAAATTAAATTGAGTTTACTTTAACTGCTATGTACTTGGAGGACACCTGATGTAGCAAAACATTAGGTACACAGAAACAATCTTACTACAGCCAGTACAAGACTTTTACAGTTTAAAAGAAAATCTTTGTTTACAATGATAACGGTATGCCATATTGATTGACACATTCATAGAGCTTTTCATTCATTCATCAAAAAAAAATGTTTCCATCACACAACAATGTGGAGTTTTGTTGTGAAACAAGAAAAGAGAATGAAATGGAAAGAAATTATCATTTGAGGCCAAGTGGAGGAATGTCCATGAAGAAGTGAACGAGAACATCGGTGGCCTTTCTTCCCACCTTCTCTGCCTAAATCTGATAAGAATGCTGAAAATCCAATTTGGCTGTGAGTGGAACACAATTCGAGTGCTCTCTTGTTTCCTCCCTTGCTACCCTTCAAACAAGAGCTGAGAGTGCTTGCTGCTTTCACAATAAATTCTTAACAATCCCAAAGGAAGGCCAAATGACCATTTAATAGAATCAACAAAGCCATTTAGAGAACCTCGTTCATTGCAAGAAATATTTTCCTGACCTAGCAATATGTGAAAATCCGTCATAAACTATTCGAGAGACCATATAAACAAAATATTTTTACACCCCCTCTAAACACTAAATACGTTTGATTCTATGAAAAACATATATTTTTTAAAATATTCTCAAGCACCCATTAGCACTCTGCACCTTGCAGTTTTCCAAATAAAAGGCAATACATTCATGCTCTAAGCTGTTTATATATATATATATATATGTGTATACGTATATATATATATATATATATTTATAAAATTATAAATATCTCTCTCTCTATATATATATGTGTATACGTGTATATATATATATTTATATTTATATATATATATACCGTTTTTTTCATGTATAATGCGCAAAATTTAACTAATTTATTGTCCTAAAATCTGGGGTGCGCATTATACATGGGTACAAAAAAAAAATCTTTTTTTTTTATCCTGATATGATACGGAGGCCGCCATTACAGATGCGCTTTCTTCTCTGCTGTTCACTTCAAACACGCTCCATACGAACACAATGCTCTCGTATCAGACGCTTGCTCGATCACCTGCTCGTTTGCTGTCACAATGTACCTTACACAAATCCGAAACATTTCTTCGCTATCGAGTTTGCTAGCGCATGCGCAGTGATACTGACCGGCAGAATAACATCCGGTTGTTCCCAAAGATGATATTTTTTCTGAAATAATTTTATGTTTACGGCCTTAAGTAGGAGTCAAAATTTGGGTGCGTATTATACATGGGTACAGGCTTTTTTCCAGCATCGACATGCCATTTTTAGGGTGCGTATTATACATGAGGGTGCATTATACATGGAAAAGAAATGGTATATATATATATATATATATATATATATATATATATATATACGCGATATATATAAATAAATTATCGCAAGGGGAAAACAGGTAACCATGAAACATCGTAGAAGATTTTGATGGGACATGTAGCAGCAGTCTCTCCGTTGAGGAAGCAATGGGAAAAGATTTCATGTTCCACCAGATAATTAACCCGTTTTTTTTCAGTGTCTTTGAATGCAACAGCAGGTTCCTGTTCCCCAACAAATGCTGCTACTTTGCCCCAAGGGACAGTTAGGCTACAAAGCAGGTGTGCAGGAGCAGGCTAAGCTGTCATTGGGATGCATGTGCACATGTGTGAGTGTGCATGTTTTTCGGGGTTGGAGCAGATGTGGTACAAAGGCTGGAGGCCTCTGATGTTCATCGCTGTGTGGTCGGAAGCTGTGCTAATATTTCATTTCACCTCTCATGCCATGGTGACTTTACAAGATAAATAATAAATGATGAACGTGTACATCCAGTGGTTGCGATACAGCTTTTATTCATTCTTTTTAAGAAATATACATTTTTCTTTTGTCATATTTGACTTATTTTTAGACACCATGCAAGCATCTGGAACAATTCTAGAACTAAAACAGCGACTTTAAACGGGGCATTATGGGTGGACTTGACACTATTTCCCATTGGTTGGTTCTGACTCCATTAAATTGAGAGCCCATTGTTGTGCTGCATTTAGGTTCATTGTAACGCAAAGAGCCCAATATTCCCAACTTGCCCAGTGGACTTCCCTATGGCTTTCCACTTCACTAAGTTCGACATGCCACTTTTCTTTAACTGTATTATAGAGGTTTAGAGCATGTTAACACATGCGCAGTGACATAGCCGAGGGTGTTTTATCACAGAGCAGGTGCACATTTGTTCCTGTAATCGATTCCTTTGTAGCTGCTAATGTGTTCCACAGGTAGAGTGACACAGCGGGAAGTCAATGCAGAAGCAATTGTTCCCTGGTTGTTTCCAGTTTACCATAAGGAATGGAATGTTGCAAATATAGTGTTAGATTTAATACTTAAAATGTTCTTCTAAGATAATTACTTGATTATAATGAATGTGATTATAAATCAACATTGTAAATTGACCAAATTTTCTATCATCTTATCATAAGAATAAAATAAAAGAAATGTACATACAATTGACTTAACTTTCATGTCTCTGTGGTCCTGGTTAGATAACTTCTACGGCACACCCAAGCCACCAGCAGAACCATCCCCAGCAGCCCCTCCTCTTAATGTGAGTGAGGCCCTGCTGCCTGGAGCCCGGCCCAGCGCCCAGGGCAAGAGGAAGAGGAACCAGTCAGTCAGCAACATGGAGCAGCGCGCCAGTCTGGAGCCGCCCGAGGAGGAGGAAGAAGAGAGCCCCGTTGTCAACGGCAACGGAGTGGCCATCACGCCAGGTACTATGAGATACTAGATCTCGAGTGATACAATGAAAGGCCCATTCATCTCAAAAAGTTATCTTCAAGAATATGTAAATCTGCAATTATGAAAGCATTATCAAATTTTTCTTTTTTAGCTGTACCCCTTCCCACTTCTTTAAAGACATGTAAATCGTATTAAACTTCAAGCTAAACACTTTTTAAAGTTTGACAGGAAAAAATGAGAGACTATCATCTCTATAACATCACTTAAACGGTATGAAAGGAAGACTCGTTTGCGCCGTTCTCTAATGAAGACGCAAAGAGTGCTGACATCAAACTGTTTATTAGTCACTTCCAGTAGTCCATGTTTACTCTAACACTGACACACACAAAATAAACATAGTTTATTTAAACACGCATATCTCTAATCAGTTTGGTTAGATATTAGATATGATTTTGCCAAACAAAAAAGTCCACTAGCTTAATGCCATCGTAATACCACAGATGGGCTAACATAAATTAGATAACTGCTATTTTAACACAGCAACACAAACAACAACTCACAGGCGTGTTATCTGTTCCTATTGTTCTTATTTGTATTTTTGTTCTTCATAACAAGACCCACTCTTCCTTGTACTCTTACGGACAATTTAGAGAGTATCCAATTAACCCATGAATGTTTTTTTATCTTTAAATGTACAATATTTGATATGTCACTTTACAGTCAACTGTGAGTGAGAAATCAATATCTGGAAGCAAACATGCGTTGCAACTTTGAAACGCTGGTAAACATGTTTCACTCTGTACAGGCACCAAGCAGTCTTCTTTTAAGTGTAGAAGGCAGTCAAATCGGATGAGTAAAATAGGATATAGGCAATACAGAAAACTAAGATAAAAAATATTACAGTTTTTTTTTTCATGCAACCTTTTTGTAGCATGTAGATAATTCAAAAGTCTTGAATTGAACTCTAAAATCAAGATGCGGTTTGCACCTGAAACCTGAAAAAAATCTAATTGCATTTCACACAAGCTGTCACATTTTACAGACCATTTCAACATCTTGTCAAGGTAAAGCATACTTTACTTCTTTCCTAAATGGTGGCACGGTAGGACAAAACCATTTTGTCATTCAAGGCGGCAGAGTGGGAGTGAATATTACACTGGTGATTCAATTTTTTGGGGGCATATGTTTTCACTATATCACAGAGTCTTTCAGCATCACTGTCAACTGATGAAACGCCTTTTGCTTCTCTGCTGCGGGAGGAAAAAAGAAGCGCACAGGTATCACTGGAGGTTGTTTCTGTCAAAGGCCAGATGTAGAAGCAAAAATAGCCAGACCGACCGAGGAGGAGGAAGAGAGGTCAGGAGAAAGAGCAGAAGAAAAGATGGGTGTTGTATTAATAGAACACAAGCAGCGGTGGCCAGTGGAGGCACAAATGACACTCCGAACAATGATAACATAGAGAAGCCATCAAGGTGCCTTTGAGGCTCGTGTTGTTAAGTTTACAGACCCGACCGGCGCAGTCGCATCGACCCCGGGTTGGGCGTCTTAATGTCCGCAACGAGCAGTCAGGGCACAGTCAGCGGGACAAATTTATAGACGAGCGACGGACAAGAGACAGACTGAAGATGGAAAGTAAAATCCTTATTTATCCCATTGGGGAGGAAATAAAAACAGAATGCAACCGCTCTTTTCTATTGAATTCCACCTGTGCTCTCATGAGTAACAACCCATGGGACAGTTGAAGGCTCCTAAAAGAAGTGACTGACTACCTAAATTTGATGCCGTGAAATATTTATATTCAGTGTAATAGAAGAAGAGAATAGAAAAAAAAAATGCTAATAGCAGTGGGTACTTCATTAGGTACATATGCGTAGTCATACAGTACATGAGCTGTGTTAGATAGTATCCATAGATAGATTGATAATCGGGTATGGCAAACCCACGTTCAGAAAGTAAAAACTGCGCCACACTTTGGATTTAGACACAAGTACTCATGAGCTCAAGCGTCGGTTCAATGGGAGCACCTGTGCTTGAAGCTCAGATATCCCATCTGCTTATAATTCACATTACACATAGCTAAGTTTGATGGATAATGTTTTCTGTAGTATTATCATTGTTGATAGTATTAGTATTTTTATTGTAATTATGAACTCTCTCTTAAAATATATAGTTTGAAATAACAGTGAAATTCAAAATGAAAGTAAAAATGGAGAGATGAAAAAGATCCTGTCAAAGCTACATGACATAACATTTGAAGTGTTAGAGCGGTTGTCTCCCAAACCAGAGGTTGGGGGTTCGATCCCCAGGCATTGTGACCATGTCGAAGTGTCCTTGAGCAACACACAGAACCCTCAGTTGCACCTGATGCGATGTAATCAAAAGGGTGAAAGAGGAAGCAGTGTGAAGCGCTTCAAGTACCAAACCGCGGTACAAGTGAAAGCCCATTTACTGGATTTTAGTTGTGGACTTTCATTGTACTTAAATGCACTTTGGAATGTGTACTTGTTTTGTTTTTACTTATTTACAGGAGTTGAATCAGTACTTTTGCTAAATGTGCATTTCATTCTGCCGCTCTTTGCTCCAGCACCTCCGGTGAGAGAAGCATAAATATTGCCGCAATCATTGTCATGCTCACCCCCAAAGCCAACCATGTGCTATGTGTGATGTCAAAAAAAGAGCTGGTGGCATCTATTGTCACTTTCTAAATCTTTTCCTTGTGTTTCTGACTCACTCCCTGACCCTGAAAGTCTCTGTCTTCGCCGGTTTCGCTCTTTCTGACGTGCTGTGTTGCTCCTCATGTTCGTTGTCCTCAGAACTCACTCACCCTCGCTTTCTCTCCTCTCCTCCCTCCTGGGGGTTCACGGCTCGGCTGCATTGACTCATCATGCATGCCGTGTGTGTGTGCGTGCGTGTGTGTGTGTGCGTGCGTGCGTGCGTGCGTGCGTGCGTGCGTGTGTCTGTGCGTGTGTGCACAGCACCACCCAGCTCGAAAAGAAAAAAGAGTCGAACTAGCATTTCCAAGTATTTGCAAGAAATAACTGTAATACAGCACATACAAATCGAAACAATTTTTTTTTTATGGCTCAAAGAGGACCACGTTCATCCAGCATACAAGATGACTTTGGGCGAGGGCTGGGTTGCAATCTGCACTGGGCGTCACAGGGCACATGAAAACTAACAACCATTCACATGCATGCATTCATGCAGTTTATTTGATTATTTTTTTAATACAATGAGATCCACAACCCTCGTGAGGAAAAACGGTTCGAAAATGGATGGATGGATATAATAAGAAGCGCTGACCCACATTTACAACCTAATACAGTATGGTGTTCAATGATTTTCTATTAATTTTATCCCGACATTCTGCAGCTTTCTCTTGGCTGCACTGCTTCTCGGTACATGCAATTTTTTGTTGTCCAATCAGATTTCAGCATCTCATTCTAATCTGTTGGGGGTATTCAGAATCAGTACTGCTGATCCATGTCACCTAAAGCATACCGTAATTTTCTGACTGTAAATCGCTCCGGAGTATAAGTCGCACCAGCCAAAAAAAAAAACATATACAAGTCGCTCGGAGTATAAATCGCATTTTTGGGGGGCAATTTATTCGACAAAATCCAACACCAAGAACAGACATGAACGAGCAACAACAGGCTAAACCAGTGGTCCCCAACCACCGGGCCGCGGACCGGTACCGGGCCGCGGACCGGTACCGGGCCGCGGACCGGTACCGGTCCGTGGGTCACTTGGTACCGGGCCGCCAAGCCGCACAGAAAAAAAAAAAAAAAGATCGACGATCAATTAATTCAGGTCAAGACACTCGTTCCGGTCACGTGACACGTTTCTCCAGTCGAGCCCGCAAAGCTAATATGTGGCGACAGGCTAACTAACCAGGCAATGAAGCATTCAAAACTGCTTTAACACATGGAGACCAAGCATCCTGCATTAAAAGACAAACCTTAATCACTTCGGGTGTCAATGTCTAGATGGGACCGGCTCGTTTCTGAGAAACAAACTCAGTGCTCCCACTAATTCAACGTAATGGTGAGTTTTATTTTTGTCATTTGTACTTGTTTTTATGTCAGTCGTATCATTTTATTTCATCGTATTTATATATTTATTATAAAATGTATTATTTATTTATTTATTTATATAAATGCCGGTCCGCGAAAATATTTCTGACATGTAACCGGTCCGTGGCGCAAAAAAGGTTGGGGACCACTGGGCTAAACGATACGGTATGCTAACGTGACAAACACAAACGAGGAGCTGAGAACGGGCCTGACGTAACATTCAGTTATTTAAAAAAAAACTATTACATAAACAACACGTTTATAAAACCATCTGTGTCACTCCAATTCATTAAATCCATCGATCGTCCTTTGTCAACAATGTCGTGTGCCGCGCCGCAGTTCAAATTATTTCACAGGCCCATACAACGATATATAAACTATATTTTAAATAACTATCACATAAACAACAATATTATCAAACCATTTGTGTCACTCCAAATCATTAAATCCATCGATCAAATTTCTCATCCTTTATGTCATCCTGGTGACAGAGGACATGTCCAGAGGATATGGCGCTTTAACGTGTTAATTACTTTATTTGATTTTCCTCTCTATTTTTCACGTTTTGAATATGTTCAAGATAAAGATATCAAAGCATGTGAAGTGATCAACTATACTAAAACTAACATGTGAAGTGGTCAACTATACTTGTAAGTAAGTGATGTGTTAATGATCAAGTAAATATTTGTGAAAAAAAACATATATAAGTTGCTCCTGAGTATAAGTCGCCCCCCCACCCAAACTATGAAAAGAAAACGCGACTTATAGTCCGAAAATTACGGTAATAGCAATGAGACAATTTCTTTAACCAATCATATAAGACTATTTAAGCCTGATTTGCACCAAAATGTAATGCAGTGGTTCTTCATTCTGCAGAGTCCAGCGAGCACGAGGACAAGAGCACTGACGCGTCTGGGGAGGTTGCCGTGGAAACCTGCAGCCAAACGGCAGCCATGAGCGAGGCTCCCACCGAGGCGGAGGATGCACCAAAATCTCCAGACAAGTCCCCCAACAAAGTCCCGGATGTGGACGAGGAAGAGCTGGGCCCTCTGCCTGACAACTGGGAGATGGCGTACACGGAAAAGGGGGAGGTCTACTTCATAGAGTAAGACAAAACAACATGCATGGGTTTATGTTTATGTAATAAAATCTGAGTACTGTTTTATATCCTATAAGTAAGCACAATGGTGACGTTCAAGCTGCATAGTGTTAAACTTCAAAATGTTAAAAATATATAAAATAGTAAATATGATTTATTTCTTAATGATGTATATACATACATTTTATTTTTACATTACCATTTAACCAGCCTGCAATTTAAAGTTATGAGAATGATAAAGCTCAGTTTTTATATTTAGTATTTACTACGACTACATTTCAACAATCTATTTTATGTAGTTTGCAATCGCTCATCAATACCTCCGTGACTGTGGTAGTCAAAGCACAAGTGTGCCTTTATTATTTCTTTGTGTGTGTTACAGTGCCTTCAACACAGTAGCATAGTCAAATCAGATCAGATCCTCTCTGGCCTTTCAGTGGAGAGAATTAATGTTAAGATATGCGAGTTTTGGGAGTTTCTCCTAAAAGTTCACGAGCTGGAAATTGTAAAACCTTGTCGAAATCCACAACAGCATTTCGCCAGATTGCAAGGCAAGTGTAAAAAGCTGAATGCCCCAGCTGGGGGTTTCAATCAAGTCGGGGAAGAAGTTAAAAAAAAAAAAAACATGCTGTGGGATAAAGTGTCAAACATTCTGTCTGAGGAGCTTAGAGTCCAGGGTGAAAAGTGAGTCTCGCATGAGGAAATTGGTTAGGAAGAAGTAAAAATATAGAGAGCCAGTTTAAGTCCCCCTTTGAGACATTGTGGTGGAAAAAAACGAGAGACTGAAGTAGTCGAGAATCTGCAGCACCATGTTGGGAAGATATCTTGCTGTAATGGTTGTCATGGCAAAAAGTAGTTTGAACTGTGGATGGCAAGATAAGAAATAAAGGGAGATGCTTCACTTTGAATGCTTATAAAAATGTCAGCGGCGAAGAACCCGCAGTAGCATACGCTCAATGGCAACAATTCTCAGCACACCTACACGATCTGATGCTACATTTACACGGCAAGTGACTACCGTATTTTCCGCCCTATAAGGCGCACCTAAAAACCTAAAATTTTCTCAAAAACCAACAGTGCGCCTTATAGTCCGGTGCGCCTTATATATGGACCAAATTCCTAAATTTAAACTGGCCCAAAGCATTGTGTCATGAAATCAATCATAAGTGGCCCGCTGAAGACTATGAATCATGACTCAAAAAGACTATGGATCATTATTTTATGATTATAAAGTAATTTGTTCCGTCTGAAGTTGAAATAAAAAAGATAAAATGGAGAATGATTAGAAATCTGACATGATGCATTAATGGTGCGCCTTATAGTCCGGTGCGCCTTATATAAGGATAAAGTTTTAAAATAGGCCATTCATTGAAGGTGCGCCTTATAGTCCGGTGCGCCTTATAGGCCGGAAAATACGGTAATTTGGATTTGATCGCATTCTGGCGAACCAATGGCGCTAAAGTGCTCTTTTAGCACTGCAATTTATAGCATGTTCTAAAGCTGGTGTTAGCTTGTTAGTTAGTCTGAAGACAAATGAGTCACAACTCTCAAATGGTAGTCAATCAGTTAGCTACCATTTGGATGTATCCAAGTGATTTTTCAAAACATTATGAAAAAGACTGATGAAACAATACGTATATGGACAAAAAACAAGTTTCACGTAACCAACTTGTGGGCTCTGGCACAAAAGACTGAAAGGAGTCCTTGAGTAATTTGAGTAACTTGAGTCAAAAAAATGCTCGAGGCATTTTCTTTCTGCCTTGAGTACCCACTTATTTATGTGTAGACTGCCAAGTCAAGCTAACGGAAGCAACAACTGTTAACGACAATAGCACGCCATCAACACGTCGAGAATGCCAACTTCAGAATAAACTTTGCCTTGTGTTTAATTAAACTGTAAAAATATTTATCTAAAAGAAGTTCTTATATGGTATTGACAGTATTTGAACTTCTACTTGAGTACTGAGTTTGACTCTGCTTTGCTCTTAGGCGCGTTAGATTCTCCGACCTGGCAGTGGTTGCGATCTCCTGCTTTCTGGGTGTTTTGTTGTATAAACTTGCCAGCACTATTAGACCTCTCTCTTGAATAATTGATGCATCTTAATGTTTGCGAATTTGGCCCGCTCACTTGGATCCAGAACGTTAGTGTTACTTTGATCTAATGATCTTGTCGTCTCTTTCTTCTTGTGCAGTCACAACACCAAGACCACGTCCTGGCTGGATCCTCGGCTGGCCAAAAAGGCAAAGCCTCCAGAAGAATGCAAGGAAGATGGTGAGTGCCAACTGTTTATGATCCTTCCATTTTCACATTTGTGTTTATCAGAGATAAGCTGCCGTTTTTTTTCTTGTTGTTTTTTTGTGAGTAGCGTTTCATCTCCTGCTGTTTTCATACCTGCTTGTCGATTTAGTGCTGTGGTACAAAATGGTTGTGTTTATACGAGTGTGAGCCTCCCGGTCACGCACTAAAACACGTCCGTGAATTTATTTTGAAGTAACAATGCAAACTTGATGTTTTTGAGAGCAACGCAACTGCTTGTCTTTTTGCTTTGTCAGGTTTTCTTCACACAGGTACCTTGAAGTACTCAATTTTCACGTTTTTTGAGTGATGAGCCATTTTCTGTTGTGGAGCAAAATTGGAGGTAAAAAGCGAGCTTCGGATCCACCGTCAATGCCGTCAGAACAAGATAGTCAAAGACACAAACACAAAATGAGAAGACTTGCAAGCAGCTGCTGTAAACCACAACTCGTTCCCAGACAAATGCAGACGCAAAAGCCAACCTGACTCTAGTTTTGTGCTTACTCACTAGGCCGTACCGCCTTAAAGATTCACATTCAATGCACAAATCCTTCACACCGATTGTATTTTATAAAACGGGTTGTTGTCATCAAAATTATCTTGAGTAGGAAATGACTTTTAGGGTAAAATGAAAGAAATGTAGAAAGAAAAAGAGCCGCACAGTTATCAAGTGATAGCGGTTTAATGGCAGGCAAACCTGCATCACCACTGCTGTCAAAGGTTTGCGAAGTGAATCTCCACAGACTTAATCAATTCCTTCTTTGCGTCTTAATCCCGTCTCCCCTCCCCTCCAGACAGAGACCCCTCGTGTAACCCATCACGCGCTATCTATTCTCCACCTCTACCCCCCCCCCCTCGCTTGTTCATTTACTGACATTCCCTCGTCCCTGCCTGGTAAAGAGCCAAAATGTGCCCAGAATTCCAAGTGCGCTGCTGGGCTCTGCACAAACACAATCTTACTTCTGCTAGACACACATCGCATAATGTTGTCATAGCTGACGTGATTCATCTAGCACTTCAACCGAGGCAAAGATTACTTTTCACCTGCAAAAATAAAATTGGCAATCACTTTTTATTTCTGTCTTGAGCCAATGATCACTAAGTTCTATGTGTCTTTGTTAATGTATTTTCAAATCAAAACACGCCTTGTCTTTGAGTGACATGGCGCTGTTGCTTGCTCCTATTTCATTTGCGTCTGTCAGTTCGCCAACGTACCTTGCAAGGAAGAAGGAGAAGAAAAAGTAACACATCTCAGGGGTTTTCAATCTATAATCTGACATAAGTGAGTTAAATTAGACTATGTTTATAGGCTTACCCGCTCCATTTGTCAATGACTGCTTCCATGTCAGTCTAAGGAAATCAATGGTGACAATCAACCCTGTAGAAGCTTCTTGGAAAGACGAAGTATTGATGGACGGTAAAGTGGTCAACTATGTATTTGGGTTGGCTTTCAGTGAGAAATTTCCTTACAAATTTTGACAGAATCTACTTAATACCACCACCACCATGTCACAACTATAGACACCACCTGTGACTGCACTTGTGACTGTGCAAGCAAACTGTAGTTAGCACAAATCGCATGCAAACTAAGAACTCAAACGAACAAAAAATATATATCTAGATAGAATGAACTAAAAAAAATATTCTTTCATTCATCTTTTGAACCGCTTCCTCTTTACGAGGGTCACGGGCGTGCTGAAGCCAATCTCAGCACTCTTTGGGCAGTAGGTACCTGGTAACTAGTCGCCAGCTAATCACATAATTACTAAATGAAGATGCCACACATAATTCAAAACAACTTTAACCTACATTTTCATGTTTGGAATATGTGTAATAACATGAAAATGGTCATTATTATAATTGTAAAAGGGTAAAATGGTTGTCCTTACTAAAACTACATCAAAATGTTGACAGTTTTTGTTGACTAAATCTAGACAAAAGAAATCCTTGGACAAAAAGTGTGATTGGAACTGGACCAAATCTGAGACTAAATTTAAACATGGCTGACAAATTTAACACAATTGTAAGTTTCACTGGATACATTATAATCGTATCTCAAGGCAACATTATTTTGAAGTTGAGTCCAGTGCTTCTGATCGTGTTCAAATCAAAGAAGGCCTTCCTGGCCCTGAGCACCCACCACTGCAATTTGTACTCTCTGCCTCGCCGACCATGCAAAGTCGACTGGGTAGTCTCCTCCTGTAGTCTGGCTCTGTCTAGTATCTGGGGAAAGTAGTGCTGCAACTGCCAAAAAAGCAAACAAACATTTATGAAGCTCCCGGATGAGAGAGCTCATCCTCTGGAGCAAATGCCTTCCAGCGGTGGGAGCCAGGAAACATTATTTTTATCAGGGAAAACAGCCGCTTGGACGGAGCAGGCATGCGCGGAAGCAATAATCCGGCAACCTGCTCCTGCTCATCCGCATATTGTTCTCCATTCCACGATGGCTCTCATTTTACTTTGTGCAACAGTGCATTTCAGCACACGTTGGGCAGCAATGATGCGTATGCTCATTAAAAATGCATGTATTTGCTCAGTGCTACAACTTATTTCCATGGCATGTTAAACCAAGCCATAATTAAACTTTTACTAATCACAGGATGTCATATACAACACTTTCAGTCTTTTTCTTTCTTTTTCTTTCTTTTTCTTTCTTTCTTTCTTTCTTTCTTTCTTTCTTTCTTTCTTTCTTTCTTTCTTTCTTTCTTTCTTTCTTTCTTTCTTTCTTTCTTTCTTTCTTTCTTTCTTTCTTTCTTTCTTTCTTTCTTTCTTTCTTTCTTTCTTTCTTTCTTTCTTTCTTTCTTTCTTTCTTTCTTTCTTTCTTTCTTTCTTTCTTTCTTTCTTTCTTTCTTTCTTTCTTTCTTTCTTTCTTTCTTTCTTCATTTATTTATGTATTGTCTGTGTGTGTGTGTGTGCGTGTGTGTGTGTATATGTGTATGTGTATATATTGGCGGTCACAATTGGTGCGTGTATATATATATATATATATATATATATATATATATATATATATATATATATATATATATATATATTGTGTGACCGCCAATGCACCGGTTGTTCGGGAATCTCTCAAAATTCCTTATGCCCACTTCGTCCCTCAGCAATTTACCGCTCCAAATATTATATGCGAAAAGTTTGCTGCTAAGTCTGTAAGTCAGTGAAGTCTATGAGTGGTTTCAAAAAGCATTTATTGTGAGGAGAGATTTTTAAAAAAAATGGAAAAAGTTTTGACATAAAACTTCTGATGTAATAAATTGAATAATATTACAGAATATAAATTCCCCCTCCCTACTCACTGTCTCATTCTCTTTGTAACACCAACCAAAAGGCAAATAACCAAGCAATTAGTTTAGAAAACAGAGATAAGAACATATTTACTTGTTTTATTTCACAATTGTTTGGTCAGCAGGCATTCTAGAGACCCAACTGTTTATATGCACGCAATTAAATAGTCAATTTTCCAGTCGTCCATAATGTTTTTGCCTTGTTTTGAATAATTCACCCACGTGCGAATAAGTGTCCACTTGCATTTTAAAAACCACACGACATCTCTACCCTGCACCGATGTAAAGTCAGTTTCCTCTTTGTGTGTGCCGACACATCGTGCATGAAGTATGGGCCAATAAAATATATATGTAGACAAGCAGAGTGAATAAAACAATACATGAGCAGCTTGACGATGCGCTTTGCAAACTACCCGTTTGCCTTGAAGGTCCCACCGGTTGGAAAAACGCACACACAAAAACAACACACAAAACAAAATCACTCTTGGAAGTCGCATTTCTTGTATTTTCTGTCACTGCTCCCTTTATGTCACGTATTTGTTTTTGTCTCAGTCTCTCTTTTCTTTTCCTTTTTTTTTTTTTGAAATGTCACACTGTAACCTCATTGGCAATTCCCTTTTCTCAGGCCTCCGGAGCTGTGTTCAGGGTGATTTGAGGAGCCGATTGTTTGAGGCAGTGCGTTTGAGCAAAAATGTGACTTGTGCGTTGTGCGCCTGCCACAAGCGCATATAAATTTCTGTCTCAAATATATACAGTGTGATGTGGCAGACTGGTAGAGTTCAAAGGCTCGTCAGGAGTCTGCTTCTGATAGGTGGCACGGGCTGATAACGCTTCTCAACGTTTCAAACGACAGCGCGCTTGTTGCTGCGACTTCTGCCTTTGATAAAGCTTTCAATCCCTGCACCGTCCTCAATAAAATCTCACGTCCCGGATTAGCGACGTGGAGCTTCGCCGAGGCAACCGCGTCAGCGCCCTGTCGGTGACTGAGTCAGGAGGAGGAGAGGAAGAGAAAAAAAAAAACTGGCAAGTGATAAGCTAAACTTGAAGTGGCGGAAAGGCTGTCACGGGCCTCGGCAACAACATTGTTAGTATAGTCGTCCGCAGCAATAGTGCATTTCATTTACGGCGCCGTTGCTTTTTTTTCATTTTTTAAATCATTGCCATGCCACTTTTATCCAGTGACAGCCTCAGAGAACTAATACAGGTGAAAATGCTTGGTTTACCCATAACTAACATGATCATTGAGAGACTGCCTCATTCATTTACTTTTGGCTGCTTAGTTTAATGGCACACACATGCACTCGTGACTTTAGCATGCATTCTAGCCAATATGTAATGCTAATTTACTAAAAGTCACATACAAGCACTTTTGACTTTAGCATGCATTCTAGCCAATATGTAATGCTAAATTACTAAAAGGCACACACATGCACTTTTGATTTTAGCGTGCACTTTAGCCAATATGTAATGCTAAATTACTAAATGGCACATGCATGAACTTTTGATTTTAGCATGCATTCTAGCCAATATGTAATGCTAAATTACTAAAAGCCAAACCATTTATACTTGTAAAAAATGCTTTCTGTAAACTTTTGAACAAAAGCAGGGTGGTCATGGAGAACAGAAGAGCTTTATTGTTGTTGTACAAACGGTCTACATCAAAATTGGATGGCTGGGATTGTCTATCCCAATAGTATTCTGGGCGGTAGATGAGGTATACCCTGAACTGGTCGCCGCCGGCCAATCGCAGGGCACACATAGACAAACAGACATTCTAGCATTAGCATAATACGTAGGCGTTTCTTTTTCTTAAGTAGAGCGATGGATCTCAAAGGAAGCAAAGACAAAAGGAGGAATGGATGGACTTATATATATAAAAAAAAAAAAAAAGGATGGACTGAATGATGCAACTCAAAGGTAATATTATAACATAGTTAAGTCATTTATTGAGGCAGGGAAGTGGTGCTTCTGAACTTTTAGTGATGAGATTCCATATTAGACGACACACTGTGGCCAAAGTAATGTTGAGCTCGCTTGCAGTGCAACTATCTCCTCGCGGCGAAAGTTTCACTTCACAATATGATACACCGCAGGGGGTGAAATATTGTAACTGCCAACTGCCGTCCTCTGTGGAATATTGCTTTTGAAACATTACAATTATTTTCTCACAGATCTCTCTGCAGACTTGTGAGTCTCTGCCCTCTTTTCATCCAAAAACAAACCTTTTTTGCTGATCAAAAGTGATTATAATCAGACCATCATCAAGCTATTTTTCCACATTATCAGTCTTCAATGACCTTGTCGTCATAGTTTGAAACAATTGATGTACTTTAAAATAATGGCTTGAAAATCATGATGGTTTGGTAACAAGGGGAGTAAGATTGCTGCTAAAATGGCCACCTCAGATCCCTTAACAGTGTTGTTTTACTAAGAGTAATGGTGGTGGACCAGTCAGCTTGTAACTCAATGTATTGGTAGAGTACAGCAAATCAATTTTGAATCAAGTTTATTTTTAAGTCAATGAATCTGAATCCCCCAGTTTCTCCTGATGCCGTGACCTCAGTAGGTGAACGAGGAGGCTGTGTCTAAGCACTTTAATAATAATAATAATTCATTAAATTTGTATAGCGCTTTTCAAAAACCCAAAGACGCTTACAGGGAACAAGACAAAGACATACATGAGGGGAGGGGGACGGGGAAGAAACAATCGGATAAAATTAAGAAGAGGAAACCGGTTATGGGTAGGGAAGGTCATGAGCTTGGGAGAAGAGGTACGTTTTTAGACGGGACTTAAATATGGGGAGTGTGGGTGAGTCACAGACAGACTGAGGGAGAGAGTTCCAGAGTTGGGGTGATGCGCAGGAGAAGGCTCTGTCACCGAAGGATTTTAGTTTAGATTTTGGGACTGTCAGACGTGAAGTATTGGAGGATCGGAGGGGACGGTTAGGGCAGTAGAGGACAAGGAGGTCGGATAGGTAAGTGGGAGCCAGGTGGTGAAGGGCTTTGAAGGTGAGGAGGAGTATCTTGAAAATGATACGCTCCTTAATGGGGAGCCAGTGAAGAGGGTGGAGAACAGGAGTCATGTGTTCACGGGACCGGGTGTGGGTAAGGAGGCGGGCAGCAGAGTTTTGGACTAGTTAAAGTTTATGGAGTGAGTGAGCAGTGATTCCAGTGAGAAGAGAGTTGCAGTAGTCAAGCCGGAATGAGATGAAGGCTTAGATGAGGGATTCAGCGGCAGGGAGAGAGAGGCAGTGCCGGATTTTGGCGTCGGAGGTGGAAGGAGAGTGTGGGGTCAAAAATAACGCCAAGGTTGCGTGCCAGAGAGGAGGGAGTGATGTTTGAGGAGTCAATGGTGAGTGTGATAGATCCAGTTTTATTAAGGGAGGATTTAGTGCCTATGAGGAGGAGCTCTGTTTTGTCACTGTTCAGTTTGAGAAAGTTGTGAGTCAGCCATGTTTTTATTGTAGAGATGCAGGTTTCAAAGTGGGTGAGGGAAGGGTTACGGGTTGGTGTGGTACGTATATAGATCTGGGTGTCATCAGCGTAGCAGTGGAAGTCCAGATTGAGTTTGCGGATGACAGTACCAAGGGGAAAGAATTAACAGATGAATAGGAGGGGGCCAAGAACTGAGCCTTGGGGGACCCCTTGTGTAACTGGGGAGAGGATGGATGTGTGACCGGAGAGAAAGATGAACTGGTTTCTGTTGGTGAGATAGGAGGTGAGCCAGTCGAGTGCAGTGCCCTCAACACCTAGTTGGCGCAGCCTTTGGAGGAGGATGGAATGGTTCACAGTGTCAAAGGCTGCGCTAAGGTCAAGTAGTAGTAGGATGTTGAGGGCACCAGACTCTGCAGAAATTAGGAGATCGTTGGTGACTTTAACTAGAGCTGTTTCGGTGCTGTGAAGTGGGCGGAATCCGGACTGGAAGGGTTCATAGAGGCTGTTGGACTGGAGATGGGTGTGGAGTTGGGCGGAGACAATGCGTTCAAGGGTTTTGGAAAGGAATGAAAGGTTGGAAATGGGACGGTAGTTGGAGAGGTTGAGTGGGTCCAAGGTTGTTTGAGTGCCTTGTGTTTGGATGACTGGATGGAGACGGATGAATCTGTTCCTGGATGCTCGTTAGTGCTGAAGATAATGTGCGAGAGGGAATAGAAGGGATTACAATTGCACACTTAATTCAAGAGAGACACCAATGCGCAGCGTTAGTAACGCACCCGAAGAAACACTGGTACTTGTATGAAAGGCAAACATACGATGAATGTGCGTTTTTGAACACACGCAATGCAAACACAGACTCGTAGGCGCATGCACACACAGACACACACACACAGTAGGAAATAGAGACAAGACTGAGCCCTCAGCTTGGAAACTGGGGGTTGCCATGGAAACTGTTTCCTGCTCACTTTTTGGGGGGGCATTTAACGGTGGCTCGTGGACAGGGTGGGCGGGAATTTAAGGCGGGTCGGAGTCGGAACGTGTCTGACTCCTGCGCCTGCGGGAGGAGGAAGATTGTGTGAGGTGACAGCCATGCACACACCGTGACTGAGCACGTACACACATACGCGCACAGACAAGACTAATACCAAGATCCCAAATCTGTCTGTAATTACATTACAGCATGATGCCATAGTAATTGTAAAAATAATAGGGTTGGGGAATTGGGAGTGTCCGTGTGTTTCTTTTCGTTTGTATGTATGTGTGCGTGTGTTTGGGTCCATTTGTGTGTCCACAGGTATGGGTGTCAGTATGTTCCATGTATGTGTGTTCTTGTGTGTAGATGTGGTTGTGTAAATGTGGATTGGAGTGTTCGTGTCTTTGATTGTGTGTGTTTGTGTCAGTGTGTGTCAAATCATTGTCAAAGCATTCTTAATAGTAAGACAAAAATCACAAACCGACATGGCAACATTTTAAAATAAGCAAAACGAAAAGCGAGTTACCCTTTCTGCTTGCCCCCACTTTTTTTCATTGTATTAACATTTTTGTATTTTTGATTTATTTGGATTGTGAGCTTCTCCAAATGCTTGGGAATTAATCCTAAAAAAATGATGGCCAAAGTTTTTATCAACATTGAGTATAATCCAATATATATGAATGCATGGTATGGTAAAGTGTGCACTTTTACCGTTGTTAGCGGTGTACATTCAAATATGTGAAAATGGCAAACTTTTACACTTCCGCGCAGTGAGCTGCACCAACATATGCTATTGTTTGATTTAATGTGAATCGGTACTTGGTGCGATCTCAAATGCATGCGCCGCTATTGAGGAAGACAGAGTCACTTAACTCACACTTTAAAAAGAAGACAAAGTGCAATGTATTTATGAAAAGCAGTTTGACACACAGCATGTCTCCAGCCCACGTTGGCTCAGTGGCACCCACGTCACTCACCAGGCCACAACCCACCTCTAAAAAGAGATAATGGTGACGCATAGTGGATCATAAAATTACCCGCATCTCTCATGCGTAGTTTGTTGCGTAGACATATTTTTGGTCAGAGTGTACTCGTACAACTCAAGGGCTGTTCAATTTTGGGGATGGGGGTGAACCCTTACAAAAAAAATGTCTGATGAATGCGTATCACAAGTGCTGAATTAGTAGCGTATGCTTGTGTGGGAGCGGAGCAGCTTGAGCAGATGGACATTTTCAAAAAAGTGCAAGTTCAGTCCCCTTGTTGTGTTCCTCCTCCCGCCGAGTGAGCGCTTAACCAAGAAGCTATAGGTGAAAATGCGCAATGTAGAGGCTTTACTTTTCACTTTCACACATTTAGATTTCAGTTAGAGCAGAACAGTTAGTTCTGACCAAGTGATCAGCCAATCATATTGAAGCAGAGCAGGTCCTGCACAAAACTCCAGTGAAATTCATAAAAATGCGCTTGGGAACCAGCTAATTAACGATGATGCTAAATGCGGAACTATTTGTGTTGCATGGGCTGAATAACTGAATAAATAAATCATAATTTGATGTTGCTTATTACTGGTAATCAAATAGTTCTTTTAGAATTGTTGTACAAAAGCAATCACACTCAAAGTTGTAATATTGTACTGTATAGTATCATTCATGGCTGCAATTATAGCCATAATAATATCCGACATAAAGCTCTCTAGTGTGCTATTGCTAAATTAAACTGTTAGAACAGGCTTTTTAAAGTATTCTTAGTGCCTGTCCTTGCTGACAAGAGATGGAGATCATCATATAACATCACTTGGAGATCAAAAAGGATCACAGGAATGGCGCTACATTGGGGCTCGAGGGAGCTTTATCTTCGGCAGGAATCCGTGTAGCCCCAGTTAAGCCGCTCAGGCATTTTATTGCATATTCTAAAATATGTTTCGAAATGATTTGTTTTATCCCCCGGCCCCACCTTTTGGTCAAGCTATGCTTCCTGGGGAAAAAATAAATCCTTCAGCTGTTCCTTCCAGTATACCCGTAGACCTGACCTGACCTGTGCTACTACACTAAAAGCATGCAACTCAGAATTCTGACTTGTTTACAAGCCCATAAAAAAAGCAATGGCTTAAAAATCTGTCATAAAGCAGGCCAGTCAACCATGAACCGGGATATAGTCGGGTTCACTGCACTTGTATCTTACTCTGCGTTGTCTTCTGGCTAGAGGTGAAAGGCAGGACAATAAGGCACAGAGCATTTTAGCCGCGCTTTGACCCACTTTATCCGAAGGCAGTAAAAAGGAGATAAATGGGAGAAAGGATGGATGGCAGTGAGGACAAGACAATTAACATGGAGAAGCTGGAAGGCCAAAAGGGAGTGGGCGGCTGTGAGGGGGGAAAAAACAGAGACTAATGTAAAGTCGTGATTGGTACACACTTCTTCAGCCCAGAACAATTTGTGCTGCAGAACAGGGACAGGCATTAGATTGAGCCAGTTAATGGAGTGATCATTTTTAATATATTTTTACGCTGGGGGTGTGTGGATCCTCAAATTAAGATTTTCCCCAAAGAAGGCCTTAATTATCCTTAAAAAATGACACATAATCCTTAAATCCACTGTTCACAGGTCTTTAAATTTGTCAAATCCACAATGCAATGAATGAGCGTGACTACCACCTTTAATTGCGTTGTGTGTGTTTTGTGGATGGATATTTAAAAGAAATTCTTAAAAATACATCTTTTCAACAGGCAAGATTACGGATTTCTGGTGTCCTACCTTAAAGCAGACTGAATGTATTGTGTTAGAATTGACTGGCTAACTTGAGCTACACTCTCATTTGCTGACCCCCACATCAATCAACAGGCCTTGCCCCGCCTTATAATAACCAAGTTATGTGGATTCTGCAACAGTGGCTGGGAATCACAAGACTAATCAATATTTATGTCCAATCTCGCTGAAGTACAAATACAAATTTTTTTTTTTTTTCAAGTATCGACTGTAAAGGAAATTTGATAACGGGAGTGCAGGCCTGTGACCTTAAGATGCGTGTTGCCTTCTTTTAATGGGTCGAGTGTTATGTTTTGTTCTGCTGCTCACGCCATAAACTGACTTCATTTCCCTCGTGTGTTTCCCCGCATCTCAGAGCTGCCCTACGGCTGGGAAAAGATCGATGACCCCATCTACGGCAGCTACTACGTCGAGTAAGTCGCAACGACGGAAGCAACCATTCCATTGTTTGCATCCTTATGAATTATGAATGACTTTTTGCTCTCGCTTGCCTTAAACGCCTCGACACTCGTTTGTCAAAAGCCTCTCAGGAGAATTCTAATCGGCGCCGATTATCGAAATGTGAAAAGTTTATTTAATGGTGCAATATTTATTGGGTGGATTTATTTTTTTAAATGCCCTTTGGCTGTAGTCACAAATTGCCTTTACTATTTACCGGTTTTGCAGGAAATATACAGTAGCTTGCAGGTGCATGGTAATACATTTAAATATTCCATAGAATATCATTTATTTCAGTAGTTAAATTAGAAAAGTGAAGCTTTCAAACTCGAATTCCACCAAAAACAGTTGCATTAACACCCCTTAGTCAGTCATAAAATAGCTTATGTCGTCTCGAGCCCATCCACCCAACTTGGGTGTACCCCACCCAAGTTATTTACCATTTGGGCAGTCTGTCCACATGGAAACGACATTTTGGAGTCTGAAAACTGTAACTTTTATTAGCGGTACGCAGAGTGGATTAGCCAATCAGCATCTTTGTTTGGATGCATGCATTTCTTGATGTACTTCAAAATTTACAGGATTATTTTAAAGTATGAAGCAGGCTCCGTTTCCGTGTCCGTGTCCACTCATTGTTAAAACAAGGTGTCATCTAGATTGAAGACTGATTGGTGTGTATTTGAAATTGAAACCACACCTTGACGTGATGATTGGAGTTGACTGGTTAGAGTCAAGAAAAAAAAATTCTGTACTGTCGCTCTAGTATTCTGACCCTAATAGTCAATGTTCTTTGCAGCCACATCAATCGCAGGACTCAGTTTGAGAATCCAGTCCTGGAAGCAAAGAGGCGCCTTGAGCAGCAGAGGCAGATGCAGAGTCAGGGCCTCTCCGCTCTCCCGCTGCCCACCATATATAGAGGTACACTGCATGCTGATATTACGCCATGTGGAAGTGTTGCGAGAACATTACTCTTGAGGTCCTGATTCACTAAAGGCTTGACAAACTTGATTGCACACACAAACAGAAGTGAAAGCCAATCTGCTAACCGGGCGCACCAAGGAGCTCGTGTGCTACACATGCAAATTAACCAAGCACTTCATTTTGCACGTGGGTGAAACATACCGGAAGACGGAAAAGCGGGTAGATTCGTTGAGCCCGCCTAATGAGATGTATCAGAGCTGAGAAATGTTGGTGTCCGAAAGGCAGGTGTAAACTGGAATCGACTGCACTTATCGTGGTGCAATAAATTGGTAGTTAGATTATTCAGGAACAGGCCAGCACCAGTTTCAAAAATAATTTGATCAAATGAATACAGTTTTACTTTGTTTTAATGTAATTACTCAATATTTTTAATTGTATTCGCTTATTTTGGAGGGATGTAGACTCCAAGCTCCTTCTTGTCTAGAGCCCAGGGGGACAAGAAAAGCACACCTGGCAACCATAACAACAACAAGCCTCATGTCACCACCCTCAGGGGACACATCCACCAGAGACATGAAAAGGAGTCTCCACACCTACAATTTAGAACTAGTGAAGCAATTTTGATTAAATGTTAGATTTCTTCCACAACCAGGAAAAGATAAGTTGCCTCCATTTAAATTGCGCGGATAACTTGAGCCTACAAAGTGGAAATGCAGACTGCACCGTGCCGACGCACATCAATTTTTCATTCTGTGTCAACTGTCCATAATGTAAGATGCAGCCCTGGTGAAGAAATATCAGACAATGTCACCATGTACAGGGTGGAGTTGAGAGAACCGCAGGCAGGTTGGTTGAGACGGCTGAGAACATGATCACCCTGAAGGCCTCCAGTGAGCTGAGCCAAGCACCAAGATAAGGGTGTGCGGGACCATTCCAAAATAAGCTCAGAATGACTCACTGATATTCGGGGGAAAGTTGCACACAAAAGCTGGCATAACATGCAGTAAAGTCATCAGAGTGTTAGAGAACTAATTTTTAACACACACCAGCATGATGCACCACTCTTGAAAAAGCGCTTTGAGATATTTTATGTACGACTCAACTGCACAAGAAACCCCTTAAACCCCTGGGCGTCTGTTTGTCGTTCCTGCAGAAAAGCCACTGTTCACGAGGGACCCGACCCAATTGAAAGGCACATTTCTGTCTACGGGCCTCCAGAAGAGCAACATGGGATTTGGCTTCACAATAATTGGAGGTGATGAGCCCGACGAGTTTCTGCAAGTGAAGAGCGTCATTCCGGATGGGCCGGCTGCTCAGGATGGAAAGATGGACACAGGTACTCCAAAATTCTCTCCAAGTCCTTGTAATGTGAAAAGTAATGAGGCACTCCGAAGCGGCCGGGCTGAATGGAAATTTTATTTTCAGGTTTGCAGGTATAATCAGCTAGCACATGCAGCAACATATCTCAGAATTCACTTTAAAGGGTCTATAAGTCTTCACCAAGGTATAGTTAAGTCTGCAGAGCAGTATTTTAATTTAAACACTCGGTCACAATGGGTCTTATGCCGTGTTTTGTTGTGCAAATACATATTTATCTTCATTTTCAGTAATGTGTGCCACTTAGGAGGCCCGGTGGGTCCCAGCAGGAGAAGCATCACAATCAGATTGAGCCGCGCAGTGTCATTATGCCAGTTTCACCCTCCAAAATAGAATTGGCTACTTGCGTAATGCTCTGTAATGATTTGATATCTAATACCAATGTTAAAAGCACCTACAGTTATACTGTATGGACATGAGTCCTCTGTTTATGACATTTTAAGGTTACAGTGGACTATTGTTACAATTTGTGACTGTTACACGTACAAGCTAATTGCACTGCATTGTGCTTCTTCATCAATCATTTCAACTCAATTTTCACGGAGTTGTGCCTGTCGTAACAACATTCCACAAACTAATAATCTGTCGGCCCCTTGTAGCTAAATCTGTTTTATCTTTTACCACTTTATTCCAAGTAATGAACCCCCGCCCCTCCCCTTCCCTTCCCTTCTTCTGCATCTGTTGCCAGCAGCGTGTTAACTTGGATTATTTTTGCTCTTGCGGATCAACTTGAGTTCATAAAGTGAAATGATGTAAAAAGCTGATGTGATAGAAGTTACTACGGCGATGCTGGGTCATGGACATCACGAAGGTAACGGAGGGGATAGGAATTTTTAAAAGGACAAATCAGAAAAAAAAAAATCTTATTTCGCTAAAATACCCTTCTGCACTCAGTCTTCACTTGTAGCTGTACATTTACAATCATGGTTACTTTCTCATTTTTTCTCATTTCTTGTCTCTCTGACTTGGACTTATTGTGTCTGGCTATCTTTGCATGTCATCTGATTTTTTAGCCCAAGAGTGTGTTTTTTTCTTCATCCTGTCTCTTCTTGACTTTAATTCTTTCTCCCTGCATCCCTTTTTTCTGATTTGTGAGCCCCCCCCCCCCCCCCACTGTCTCTATTCTGATTTTATTTTGCCGCAACTTGCTGCTATCCCCTCTGTGACATTGCCTGAGCTGCTCACAGGCACACACACACACGCACGCACACAAATTTTTGCTCCCTGGCTGAGATTAGCTGGCCTATTTGAGCTGAGCGACATTGCTCTTAGGGATTGTGCGTGATGATGCATGTGACATGTATGTTTGTGTTTGTGTATGACCGTGTGTGTGTGTGTGTGCGGTGAGGGCCTCCAGTGGTGTGTAGAAGATTTAAGGCAACTTCATTCGTCATGGGAGTGCGACTTTAAAGCAAAAATCCATAAATGTCCGCATATAAAACTGCAGAGTCCATCCAGTGTTGCCTTCTTGAAGTATTTCATTCCCAACAATCCCTTTTCACTCCCCCCAACAAGTTATTTAATGTATAAATCTATTAGTGTTTACACTCTTGCTAATATAGTAAACTAATAATGTTCAAAACCACTCATTTCCTTTCTGATTCAACACTACTGCAAATTCAATTGAAGCTTCTTCTTCAAAATACATCTAATCTTTTTCTGGGGTATCAAAAAAGTAAAAAATGTCAAGACATAGTGTCATAAAGAATGTATTTTAATATTTATTACATACTAAAGAAAAAAGTTTCCTCCTGCACTTTTCCATTCTATAATAATAATAAGCAGTAGAGTGTGGTTTGGTGTCACTAATAACACTCGTTTCTGAACAATTTTATGTAAAACAAACAGAACAGCAACTTTGATATTTGCTATCTTCTCAAAAACAAAAAAAAATCCAAGATCTGCATTTAATGGCACGTTTATATCTGTAAGTGGCTTTTTTTACATGTTCATAATTCACTTCATGAACTGTGTACGTGTATAAAATAATAATAATAATATATAAATAAAATAAAATGTGAGAATTTTTATATCTCATCATTATAAATGTAGCTAATTAAGCCTAATGCGGCTCTTGCATTGGATATTTTGTGACTACGGCTCAGCATTCAATATGGAGTGAATGTTAAAAGACATACACTCAATGCATGAGTGCGTTTAAAAAAAAAAAAAAAAAAAAAATCAAGGTGAATTTAATGAGCTCTGCCAAGCCCAGGCATATTTTTGTTTGATAGCGTCATTTGAAAAGACTTCAATAAGTGATAATAAGAGAAAAATGAAGACTTGATCGTAATGTTATTCAGGCATCACTGATGGAGCATCCTCCCTGCGCGCACAGTTAGCGCCACATAAAGTCAGATGAGGCTTTTCATAGTTCCACTCGAAGGGACGTGCAACCTTCTGCTGCATTGTGCACGAGACGTGACTCAAACAGTTGCTCCACGTGTCTGTCGCCGGGTCAATTGTGACATTTCCACAGAGGCTCTCTCTGCAGATGCCGCACTGTTTGTACTGGATATTCACAAAGATTCATCGACCTCACCTCCATGTCTCTCCGGTGCCTTTGTGTGTGCCATCCACTGGCATAACCCAAATACTGTTATTGTGTTTTTATGAGACACTTAAGCGGGACATCATGTTGCTCCACTATGTCGCGGCAGACTTTTATGAGAGCGTTCCCCAATCGTAACGGGTACCAGATCGCACAGAAAGTCATATTTTTCCTCATTTCATTTTTTGGGAGAGCATGCTGGATGTTTTCTGTTTTGAAAATTGACAAAATGGATCTTTTCATCCGGTCCATCAGCACCTCTTTCCCACACTTCAATAATATGAACACAACATTGTATGAAAACAAGAAATGTATCTTCTCAACCAACTATTTAAGTTGTGTTACTATAACGCCGATACAATATGTTTAGAAATAGCAATCCTGTATTATTTATGTCATATTCACACTTTTTAGCTCTATGGTGCAGAACAATAATCTTACAGACATAAGCAAGAATGATTCAGTAGATTTTTTTTTTTTCAAAGAAACCCAATAAGGTGTGCAGGATTTGTCTACGTGTGTTGCTGCATCATTCTTGTTTAAATATACAGTGTTGATGATATTTGCACCTCTCGGGGTTTTTGCATTGTGTGTTAGCGTTAAGGGAGAAGGCATTCAAAGTGATGTGGTCCTTGTAAATACATAATGTGCAATCTCTTCGTGGGATTGGCAATAAACAGCTTGAAGCTTTCTTTCAAGAATTGATCACTATCTGCTCAACTGCTGCTTTGCGTGAAGGGAATTGTTTTTCCGCCCGTTTTTTGCAAAGCTGAATATAAATTCCCTGCAAGTGACGGTGTTCCTCCATGTTTCCTCCAGGTGACGTCATTGTTTACGTGAATGACATCTGCGTGCTAGGCACTACGCACGCCGACGTGGTCAAGCTCTTCCAGTCGGTGCCCATCGGTCAAAGCGTCACCCTGGTGCTCTGCAGAGGCTACCCTCTGCCCTTTGACCCCGAGGACCCCAACGCGGCGGCTAGCAGTTCCATGACGCCTATCGGGATGGAGCACCGTCCACTGGTGGTGAACGGTCGCAGCAGCTACGATCCCTACCTGGAGTATCTGTCCCTGAGCTCCCAGCTGCCCGCTCAGGCCCTGGCGCAGGCCGGAGCTTCCCATCCCGGGGACACACACCTAGATGGCTCTTCGCTGCCGCCTACCACACCCGGCTCGTCGTCTGCGCTCACGCCGCATGATGACAACGTGTCTATGGCCTCCTCGGGTACGCCGGGTGTTGTCGGAGCGACGGTGCAAGCAGCCGAGCTGCTGACGGTTACCATGGTGAAAGGAGCCGAGGGTTTTGGATTCACCATTGCAGACAGTCCTACTGGCCAGCGAGTCAAACAGGTCAAGTCTTTGAGATGAAATATATTTTCGATGGGGTATTGCTCATGTATCCCATCTCAGTTATGCACGAGACAATCCAACAGCACACACATCATCTGGAGCAGTTCATAATCAATATTTATCTAATTCCATGACAGTACCGTAAAGATAAATGTCAAGCAAACACATCATAGTCAGCACAGATGATTATGAAATCAATTAACATGCGCAAATCGTTACAGATGTGATTTGCCAGTCAAAGTTGGCTGGACCCAGTTTTACTCTGACCAACCCAGATAACAGAAAAAGCAAACATGGCACTAAACTTCATTTTCGCGTTGGTGCGCCCAAATGTTTTTTTTTGGGGGCACCCAAATTTTCCCCTCCATTGCATTCGAGTCTGCACTTTCATCAGTTCACTCATTTTTAAAACAAAATGACATAAAAGGCCTATGCTTCTATGCTTCTCGCAGGTGCTGGATCCGGGCTCGCAGGTGGCGTCGGGCCTGATCGAGGGCGATCTGATCCTGGAGGTGAATCAGCAGCCAGTGGCGGCGGCCGGGCACGGACGTGTGGTAGAGATGCTCAAAGAGTGTCCTGTCGGAGCTGAAGCGACGTTGCTCATTCAAAGAGCGGCAGGTGAGACGGGATTCTTGTTAACGTGCAGTAAGACGAGATTGTCCGTCGCATGAGAAGAGAAGGCGGAGTAGTTTTAAACATCAATCCCTTGCTGACTGAATTTATAAAACATAAAAAAAAAAAAAATGAAGTTGTGGTAGTTTTAAATCGAGGTACCAACTACCTAATCTGAAGTCAGTTCAGAAGTGCTGCTGAAGTGAAAGTCCAGAAAGAAAAAGGTCATCCCAGTACTTGAGGGTGCAGGGTAACAACATTTTTTTGGGTTTCCCCCGATGGACACATAAGTGACCTCTGACTGTAGACTCTTCCAGCTGCAGGCTTGTGCGGTATTAAAAGGTCAAAGACGATGCAGCTATGAGGCTACAAGAAGCCTTAAAATAAATGTTGTAACTTGGACAGAAAAGGATCAATTGTATAAAAAGGTTACAAAACATCATTTACACGTCAATCTTTGCTTGGTCGAGATTTTCAACTTATTAGGCACTGGCTGAGGTTCCAAAAAAATAGTGTCCTTATTTATTTTCAGCAATTATGTAATGTAACTCCACTGCATTGCCCATAGGTATATCCACTTTAATGACAGAGTTGCTGAGTCTCAATTCAGAGTGTAATTTTAAGTCTCTATGCTAAGGCGAATTGTATTAAAAGAAAGACAAAGTCATTTTTATTATCCTTCCCCAAATTATTTTTTAATTACACAATGGAAAATCCATTTTAAAAATCAATATTTGCAAAACGATGCACTTGAGTGCATTCAGCAAACGCTTGACTACCAGTGTACCAAAGTAGATATAAAAGAGATTATCAATGTTTGGAAGAATTGTTTGCTATCTTACTATCTAGCTCCTTATTGTGGTGTGAGTTTAGTTCCCAACGACAGCTTGTATATTAAAAAACTCAGTCGAGTCACTCGTATCTAAAAACACCACTGCATCTCAAATTCTGAGTGAATGTGGTTTCATTTATGGTCATCGTCTAGCAAGCTGATTTGGATCTCAAATTTTTGCTCGGAACATAAAGTTGAGGGGGAAAAAAAAGGATGCCGCATAGCTTGAAAAAAATTATTTTTCTCTTCTGATTCAGCATTTCTACAATGTGACTTCTGTTATTGGAAATTGTGACAAAAGAAGTTAACGATTCATGTTGTGTCAAATGTCAACTTCTGAGCCATACAATTTAAAACGGATTTGCATCTTTGTGCCTGATGATTCCTGCAGATGACACACAGTTCCCACCTGCACCTAAAGCAGGTTTTGCTCTTACAAAAGATTTCAGACTATGGTGTCGTTCCTTGACACCTGTCACTTGAATTATAATGGCTGCTGCTGCTCCTTTGATTACCTGCATATGTCGGGCATTTTAGCTTGCCTGTAAGGCCAAAGACTGTGCGGGAATGAGTTCCTGAAATAGTTGAGGAGACTTTGATGGTAGGCTGTGAATGTCTTCCGAATAAGTGGCCACCTGTGAGCACACTGACACTTGCGGAAAGCCTTTTTAGCATTTATTCCAGATCCAAGTCTATGTACTAGTAGGCTCTATGTCCTCACTAGCAAGAACATCCAGCGCACTAGTAGAAGGGCTACTAGTACCACTTCTAACCCACTAGTACATCTGCCTTAAAGGGACAGTGAGTGGATTTTTATTTAATTTTTTTACTGATTATTTATTAGAAAAAAACTTACTATTAATTAAAATAATTCATTCTCTCCGTTACACGTGTCTATTGACTGACTCCTGGCGCATGTTAAGTTGCCACAGTTGCTAATATTAAGTCCCCAAGCAAGCAAAAGAAGAGATATAAACAGACATTTTGGATTTTTTTTTTTTTCTGCAATGGGGCAAAGATGCAGTGAGGATTCAACACAAGAGCCTGTGCCCTAGAAAAAAATGATGAGATCAGTGTTACTTGCCTACAACTGCTCTAAACTGTTAGACTCACTACATAAAGGTAAAAACAATCGGAAGACATTGGCCATTTGGCCGATTATTTTGGCCGATATTTAAAGGGCCATAATCGGCTGATTTACTCGGCCTGACTATTAAACCGCGCAAGCCTTATTTTGGTGTCTTGTCTCCTGTCCTGTCAGCAGTCATGGCCCCAAGTTATGTCAAGTTTTCAGTTTCAGTGTTTGTTATTTTGAATGTGTGTGCGTGTGTTTAAATTGTGTGTATGTGCTTGTGAGAGGTAATTCTGAATAATGTCCCCCAACAGCCTCTCATACAATCAATTGTGTGGTCTTTTGCCACACCTTAGTTCATGTTCTCCAGCTCATTTCTAACATTTTAAAACTGCTGTTTTTTTGCCCGAGACAAAGTGGCAGTTAATTTGCATTGTATTTGAGATGAGAGTGCAACAATAAGGACGTTTGTGTTTGTATTTAATTAGCGGGGAAAGCGCTATCTCTTTCTTGCTCTCTCTCTTGTGCAAATTTAATGAACTGAAGTGTAAAAAGAATCAGAAAAACACAAATGACAAACGCATACAGTGTTTAGCTGACAGGCAAGCGAGCCTGGAGCTTGCCTGGCATAATTATTGAGCAGCATGTTGGACTGATGTCAGCAAACTGTTGCCAAATGTAACTCAAGTGAGTGTATTGATGTTGTGCGGTGAGCGATACCATTGGAGTGTGTAACCACTGAGTCAAATGTGTGAGTGTCAGATGGTTAACCAGTGGAGCATGGTTGTGAACAAGCACCACTTGCCAACTGCCACTTCGTGGTGAGACTTTGCTACTGCAGATGACTCAAATGAACCCCGCATCAACTCCAAACTCAGTTCACCCACTACGCAGACATTTTTTTTAAAATTATTTGACCAATAAAAAGTCTGAAAGTAACAATCAACCAAGGCCAGCGGTTATCTTTCGCAATTGTGAAGATCAGTCTTCTAGCTTGCTATGCATAAGCCCGTAACAGCTGGCATGACCTCTTTAAAGTGCCTCATTATCAGCCTTGAGTGTACGCACATCAAAGAAAGAATAGAAGAGTGAGTTAGAAAAAAAAAGTTTGTGTGGGGATCAGTGAAGATCTTCAGTTGTGTGATTGTGTAACTGATTATTCTCCAGAGTAGGATTGTTTGGCCTTTGACCAAGGTCCGTTTTCTATTGAGTGACATTCTAGCTCAGAAATGTATTTGAATCAGTCACAAACAACAAGCGCAAGCCCCCAAGGAGGACGTTTCGTTCTTCTAGCCTTACCAATGTTTTCCCGCTCTCAAACAAGGGAGGAGAACAAGCCTAGAGGGACTATTGGCCTGTCACACCAGGAAGTGTTGTGACTCAGCTGTGCATGTGTTTTTCTGCTCCAAAAAGGAGGACAAGGTCTTTTAAAGCACGGGTGTCAAACTCATTTTCATGGCTTGCCTCGTAATAGTTATAGTCGGCCCCTGGGGGGTTATAACGGTGAAACCACAGAAGTGTGTAATAGCAAAAATCATGATTCTTGATGTATCTTGTTCACGGTTTGTGTACACTAAGGGAACGCAATGCAAAACAAACTCGTGTTTTGTATAAACAGGAATAGCATTCATGACATTTGAATCTGAACATCAATTGTTTGGCTTTCTTTGTCGGAAATAAAGATGGACACCAAGGTTCATAAAATGAAACAAATGATGACAAGTAAGAATAAAAAGCATTTTTTGTACGTGAAATAAAAGTAAAAGTGAAAATTCAAATATATGAATCCAATATAAAAGCCAACAGAGTCAATCAAACCAAAATGTCTTTCTATTAAATAAATCAGGCGTAGTGGGAAATAAAGTTGATTTTTGCTGATTAAATTTGATTGAATTATCCCTTCTGTTGAGATTGACTTATTCTGGCATTTTTGAGAATCTTATGATGAAATAAACTGCCACTTCTGTCAAGTTAATAAATGCATCAAACTAATCTTTTTCCCACAAAATTTGTAAACTACTAAAAATTAGCAAACCTCTTCAAGAATTATAATTAAGCGAATTCGGAAATCAATAAGGCAAACTCAAAAACTAAAATCAATGAACAAATCCTAAACTCTAAGCTAAAAGCAAATAAATGCAACGATACAGTTGAAGCATGTAAACACTAAAAATGGCGTTTGCTATTTTGGCAAAGAATTGAAATGCCAACTTTTCTTCACTTTCAACAGATTTTTCACCAAATCCACTCATCTAACAAAACTTGTACACTACAAATTCTCTGCCAAGACAGTTGATTTTGGAACTGCTGTTTATTGTACTTAGTTTGATGACCATAGGTGATTTCTGAGGTTTCCAATGTGCAAATGAAAGTCAGGCATCCATTTGCTTTTGCAACCATCTTTCCAGTTGATTTAACCGAGGCACATGTGCAACATGTGCTTTTGAGGGAAACCAAAATCACAATGTGGCTCATGACATAAATGAGTTTGGCATCCCCATTGTAGAATATTTCAAGTGAGAGCACCGGTCATTAGTGGAACACCGACAAGGTGTCAGCCCTGCACTGCATGCGTTTGTCGGGACTGCTTTGGCTTTCCCATCGCGGGCGCTCTTCCAGACTTCCGCTGAGCTCCGTCCCCTGACATTCCAGCTTGAAGCCGAGCCAACCGCAAGCGAGAGACAGACACTCCCGGGCGCCAAACGAGGGCGAGGATCTCTTCAGGCGGAAACCAAACCGCACGGGCCAAAGGGGTCGGGGAAGCGAGCACCGTCCAGAAGTCAGCGTGCTGGGTTTGACGCCTTAAAAGCTCCCCATCAGGCACTCATTTGGAATTCAGCCGCACGCCTGTGTGAGCGCCGCTTCCTGTATCCGGCACATATGCTGTTGAATTTGATGAGCATTTAAATGAAGCCTAAATGCCACATGTGAGGATGACGCTCCGTTTTAATATGAGTGGACAATTGCCGTGTAGAGCTGGCAAATTTCTTTCCTTGTCACATTAAGGGAAATTTCCTATGCATGAGCTATTAGAATTCCTTTGAGGCTTTCTCTCGCTTCTTAGTTCAGAGAAGCCTCCACGGCAAAATGACGGCATAGTTCAAGCTACCTATCTAATCATGTGCGCCAAAGAGGCCTAATCTAACAGTGACACAATGACTTACGAAGAAGGGTGGCCATAAGACAATCAGTGGTGGAGCTAGGGGGGGCACAGGGCCACTGCCCCCCCTGAAATATGCTTGGATCTACCAGGTGCCAGGCCAGAACGTTGACTTTAGGACATTTTCAGGGTTTTTTTCAGCATTTCCACTCGTCCCCTGTAGGGAACATAAAATTAATTATTATAGAAGCCGTCTGAAGAATGTTTTGGGTTTGTTAAAAAAGAAAAAAAAAATATGACAGACTGACCTTGCGCTTTTTACTAAAGGTACCAAAGTTGAAAACAAAATAAAAACTGTATATATTCATTTTCCTTATTGCTTCTTCAGGATCACATTAACATGGCTTGCTGTCCAAATTGTTTCGAAATTCTTCTTGGTCTTTCTATCAGTAATACATATTTTCTAGTAAGGAATTTATACTCGATTGTGTGGTATTGAATGTATTTGGGTCTCAGCATTACAGGCATTACTGCTCGCCTCCTTTGATTGTGTGCTGTCGCAAGGGAGCTGTGCTGATGAGAGCTGGAGTGCTCCCCATTTCCTACACCCACATGAAATACAGTGTAGCTCACAGATTGCTGTTTGTGTTTGTGCGTCAGTGTAGGGTTGGCGGGCGGGCGGGGTTCTGTGCCTTCGCTCGCAGCTAATGATGTAATTATGTTGAGAACAAATGCAACAGCGGCACACATTAGGGAGCCTTTCACAAACAAAGTCAAAACAATCCCACTTTGCTCTACATATTAGCACATTGCCGCCAAGACGCATTGGATTTTACACTCATATGCATTTTGTACACTGAAAACATCGTCTTTTAATTTACTAATAAATGTACTTTGTGTGTTATTGCATGTGATATGATACATTTATTCTTGTAAAATTAAAATTTAATTGTCAGAACACTGAAAAATGTTTCTCATATAATTGAAAATCTAGGCTCCTAAAATTGAGATTTATTGTCCCTTTTATTTTTTCCCCTCAGGAAATGACAGCTATATTTTGTTCGAAATCAAGCTTTTTTTCCATGTCATGAATGTTATTAGTTCATGCATGTCAAATTATGCTTTTTTAATTCTCATTATTGTAATTATTGTTTTCTCACCAAACATTTTTTTCTTACAAATTTGATGTTCATAAAATAAAGTAAAAATCTCATATCGTATATTTCTTTTAATATGGCATATTTTTCCTCCTGATTTTATGACTTAACAATATAACTGAAAATACTTTTTAAACAGTTTTATAACTTTATGGTCTTGAAGAAAATTAAGATTTATTTCCCCCTTGATGTTTTGACTTATTTTGGGGGTGAAATCCCGTAGAAAAAGTGTAAGTCTGAGTTCATCCCTTCATATTTATCATGACTTTTCTGGGCTTTAATGATGTGTTTGTCTCCTTAGGCCACATCTCTCCATGGAAGGCCTCCAAACAGGTACGACACCGGTTGACATAATGTTTGGCATCTTGCAGTAATGAAACAAGTTTAAGGCACTGTGGTGCCTCAGAGTTAGTTGACCTTTGGCTTTGTTTTGAAAAGAGCAGGGGTCTTCAATTTGCGCATCAACCTGCACCATCGTCTGCAATCACCACTCATTCATAGCACCAAGCCGGAATATTTAGCCGTGATGTAGTATCTCTCCTCACGGATATTGATTCGATTCATTGTCGTATCTGCTCCTGACCAAGTGGCCGTTTGTCTTTGCGGTATAATCGAGGGAGCGAAGCTAACACGCACTTTCAGGGTGACATAATTCTTTGAACGCCAATCATCCATCATCCAGACGAGCTGTCTGGATTTGACTTCTTTGCGCTTTCTTCACATTCTTGGCTTCTAAGTCAACTTGAACTTATTTGACTCGCCATCTGGAGACAGATCATTTGTCATCTGTGAAGTACTTGTTTGTCCTTTTGTTGACTTCAAGATTATATGAGTGGTTTTCACTGTAGGCAGAAAACTTCATAAACTCACCTGCAACTTTTTTACTGCACACTGTTTTGTCAATGAACTAGCTGTGCAATTGACTCAAAATGGCTGCTTCATACCAAAATAGCCAACTCCAGGTTTAATTTCTGGCATGGCCACAAAGTTAAAGCTACTGGGGCTGGCTGTATGACAAATAGCTCTTCTCAGCTGCCGCTATGCCAACCAGTGTTATCAATTAATTAATCATCAAGATAATCATCAGAATTGTAATGCAACATTGATAAATTGTAAGATCGTATCAATGATAATTAGAAAATTGCAAAAATATGAATATGAAGATTATCCTCTATCTCTCAAGGAAAGCCCATATGCTTAAATCTTTAACACCATCCTATCCAAGCATTTAACTCGTGAAAAATACAAGACACCCCAGACAATTTATTAGGTACACCTACGGAGTTTTGACTGATCCTATACAAAAATTGATTGATTGATTGACAGACAGGTTTCTAGGTAAAAAATAAAATAGAATTGGGCCTGTTAAATGTGCGAAAAAAATAAGAAATGTATTTTAAAAATCACATATTGTCTCATTTATCCTGTTCGCAAGTAGTTGATCAATTATTCAACACCGTAAATAGAAATAAAGTTCTTTTTTTTTTAATTATTCACAAGACCTGAAACATCCAGTTAGAATGGGATCAGTTCGATTAAAATTAAATAAAAGTATCAATTAGTAGGGATTTTGGCTCAATCAATACATTCAATATTATAGATAATGTAAGTTGGTAGACCTGATTAAAGAAGTACAGTATAATATATTTACAATATATTTTAAATATCGACGTCAATGTTTTTTGGTTTTTTTTTGTGCAGTTAACTGACCAGTGGGACCCTCACGGAAGCCCCCAAGCCAACCTGTCAGGCCCCGTCCTGCCTCCGGGCACGCCCTTCCCCAATCAGCCCCAACACCGTACATCCGTGCCAGATTCCACCGAAGGCTTTGATCTGAACAAACCCGATCCCTACGACCTTTACGAAAAGTCCAGGGCTATCTACGAGAGCCGACGTGAGTTTGTTTGTGTCGAGGCAGCGTGGCCGATGGAGGGGCCACCCAATCAAACATATAGAACAATTTCAAGAAATACATCAACAGAATCTTGCTAGAAAAACAAACATACAACACAATTCTCGAATGACTAAGCTGGCAAAAAAAAGAGCGATAAACTATGACATGTGTGCATCAGGTCCGGAATACGAAGAAGTGGAGGTGCACCTGCTGAGGGAGAAGACCGGCTTCGGCTTCCGCATCCTGGGGGGAGACGAGGCCGTGCAGGCTGTGAGTCCGGACGCCCGTGACAAGGCTCGTATGGGACGGGCTGGACCTCACGCTTACTTAACTTTCACACTCTGTCTATCTAACGTCACGCTTCATGTGCACTCGCTGGCCACTTAAACACCTTAAACAAAGATGCTGGCTGGTGACTAGTCCGGTTAGCTAGGATAGACTCCATGTTTCGGGGGCTATTGCAACTTTTATGACAGTTCTAGCATAGACCAAAGTACAAGCCCTGGAATGATTCTCTCAGACTCTGACGATCAAAATAAAACACTTATTCTCAATGTAAACGCAAAAGCTTTCATAGGGTGTGCCTAATAAAGTGGCTGGTGAGTATGGTATACTCCATTCTTCTAACCACACACGCACACGCCGTTACTACCCATCACTGACCTTCCATACTGAACAGCGCCTTGCTAACCTGCAGTCGTAGTGTGGTTCAAAGCACAAACATGCCCATTTTGCCCCGTGTGTGACTAATATCATCTCTGTCCTGGAACAGATTGTGATTGGCGCCATTATCGAGAACACCCCCGCCGAGCGCGACGGCCGACTCCGGCCGGGGGACGAGCTCATCTCGGTGGATAAAAACGTGGTTGCCGGGAAGCCGCACAAGTACGTCATTGACTTGATGCACGCCGCCGCTCGCAACGGCCAAGTCAGCTTGACTGTGAGGAGGAGGCTGCACATGCCCGGTGAGGAGACAAATACACCGAATGTTAGGATTATGGGGGGGGTTGTGAACAAAAAGGTCTTTCTGTACCCCAAATATTTTCGGGAGAAGCTCTGGTCTATAAAGCTCCACACATTGGTTGTTCCATCCAGGCGAAGGGTGCCCCGTAAATGGCCGCAGCCCCAGCCTAGTGTCGACTCAGCACAGCTCACCCCGCAACGACGGCATGCCTCCGGGCACCGCCGCGGTGGGCGCGACTACGGAGGGATCGGCCCTGCACACCAGCGACGTACTCATTCAGCGCAAGGAGAACGAAGGCTTTGGTTTCGTCATCATCAGCTCCCTCAACAGGCCGGAGAATGCTGCCGTCATCAGTGAGTCCAAGTTTACCTTTCTATCTCTCCAAGTAATTCAACTTGTATAGTAGCCAACTTAAACCAATGTGGTGAGCCTTATGAGTGAGTGGTGTCTTTCCAACATACTCGTTTCTAATTGTGCTTGCTTCGTGTTCTTCCAGCCGTGCCCCATAAAATTGGACGTATCATCGAGGGCAGCCCTGCAGACCGATGTGGCAAACTAAAAGTTGGCGACCGGATCTTGGCCGTTAACGGCCAGTCCATCATCAGCATGCCGCATGCTGACATCGTCAAGCTCATCAAAGACGCAGGCCTCACGGTCACGCTGCACATCATACCAGAGGAAGGCAAGTGTGCGGCTTTTGTTTTTCCCCCATTTCATTTCCTCTAGATAAAAGTAGGGAAGATGGAAATTCCCATCACAGCGTTTCACCTTACGCAATTTTATGCCTCCCCTCACAGGCTCCCAGTCTGTACCCGGTTCAGAGAAGCAGAGCCCCATGACCCAGAAACATGGCACCCAGCCCAACCCCCCAGCCCAACTGCCCGGTCAGGTGGCTCCTCAGCCGGGTCAAATGGCCCTTCAGACGGGCCAAGCGTCCATCCAGCCTACTCAAACACCAGCTCAGACCGGTCAAATACTCATTTGTCCTCCGGCACCAGCAGCATCGCACGCGGCACCGGCCGGAACGCAGCAGAGTCCCGTCAGCCATCCTTCTGGACCGCCGCCGCAGCTCTACCTACATGACGGAAGGTATGAAGGATGGGTGGGTGGGTGGGTTGGATGCATGGATGGACGGATGAACAGTCTTACTAGTGATGACAAAAAGTGAACCTCAATCTGGCTAGTGAGTAAGTGTTCAAATGGCTTTCCATACCGGAGGGCAAATAACAGTGACAAATAAAACCTTTACCAAAGAGGCAGAGCCTTAAGTGTGTCAGTAAGGTCCTTGCAGTAAGTTCCCGACTCTCTCTTTCAACTTTGTCCAGTTCCATTACTCGACTTATCCTGTCACTGACGCTGAATAATTCACCTTGAGCTATCGTTTGTATAATGCACGAATCCAAGCAATCAGTGACAGTTATGTCAGTGTGTGTGCGTGCACTGTGTGCGTACGCACTCTGGAGTAGCACTCCGAATCGGCTGCAGCTTTTTACTCATTTTACAAGTGAGAGCTTGATGAATGTTTCAAAAGCTTCTTTAGTGACCTGTGCCTTACACACGGACACACATAAGCGTGCACAGACACAAAAGCCACAAGGAGAATTCAGCCTAAATGTCAGCGAGGAACACTGAACACACCTTTTTTTGTCAAAATATTTCTTTAATAATATTTAATCTTTTATTTAATAATATGCTCAAAGATGATTTTTTTAAAAACATAAGTTACGATGAAAAAAGTTAAAATATAGACATATATATATGATTTTGACTCCAAATGTTTCACGCAATCCATCTCGTGTCACCGTTGAGCTCTGTGAATACGATGTACACATTGTCTTTCAAACAAAACTCTCTCAGATGGTGTTGCTTTTTCCCTCCTCACAGGTCTGAGGTTAAAGCCAGACAGGATGTGAAACCTGACTTCCGCCATCCTCCCTTCACTGATTACAGGCAACCACCCGTAGACTACCGCCACCCGCCGGTGACTGATTACCGGCAGCCCCCGACGCTGGACTACCGGCACCCGCCCGGCCTGTTGGACTTCAGACAGCACACGGCGGCTGCTCAGTTTCCGCTGGGGATCGCCGCAGAGTTTCGACCACAGGTATCAGAATCACTCATGTGAATGTCTGAACACCCACGGAGATGTTTTCGTCGGCTTTTTATGACATATATTTTGTTTGTAGCAGAAGCTTGAAGGTTTTGTGCCAACTGCTGTTTAGAAACTCAGGTTGATGGATAGATGGATTGATTAAGGTCTTGAAATGGTTTGTTTCTGAGTAGAACAGGTGTTGGTGCACTACTACATTTGCTTTCACTGTGCAGTGTCTGCACAATATGTTCCAGCTACCTGCTGCGCTTTTATGATGACTTTTTTTTTTTTGAAGATCCCCCCTCTGCAGGACTTTGATTACTTCACAGTGGAGCTAGAGAAAAGCTCCAAAGGTTTTGGTTTCAGTATTCGGGGGGGCAGAGAATACAAGATGGACCTGTTTGTGTTGCGCCTGGCTGAGGACGGTCCTGCCATCCGGAACGGGAGGATGAGGGTGAGCATGCAGAGGTTTACTTAAAATATGACGCATGATCTCACTTAGCAAGATATGATAAATATTACACATGTGTAATACAGAAATATTGAATCCACAAATTCCCCCCCAAAAAAGAAATACTTTTCATTTAATGTTTTGTTGTAAATAAAGCGACACCTTTCCACGCATGTGTGAAATATGACCAAGGTTGCTTCTGTGTGTGTCTATGTGGTCTTCAGGTTGGGGATCAAATCATCGAGATTAACGGGGACAGCACCAGGGACATGACTCACGCCCGGGCTATCGAGCTCATCAAGGCGGGGGGTCGGAGGGTCCGACTGCTGCTGAAGAGAGGCACGGGACAGGTGCCTGAATACGGTGGGTCTTCTTTTCAAATCTTCTCTTTCTGTCAAACTCACTTTTACACTACTCCCAAAAGATTTGGCATATTCACGCTGAACCTAAAATGCACCATGACTTTTACAGGTGAATTTAATTTGACTGTCTGAAAACTTTCTGTGACTTTTCCAGTGTGTCTCATCCAGCTGCAACCAGCTGATGACTCTCTAAGCTCAGTGGTCATCTCTTTCTCTGAGAAAATCCTCTTTGTCCATTTTTTAGACCTGCCAACAAGAAGGGTTACCAACGTAAATGGTGAACCTTCAGACGAACGCTACTTAGTATTTGCAGCAGCAGCAACACATACAGTGCATATCCTTTGAAGCCTCACACCATGATTGTTATTAACAAGTTACAGCAGAGATAGAGAGAGACTAGAAGAGTCACAGATAGGCGTAGAAGTCAAACTGTTTGTGTAGCAGACACCTAAGCTGTGCAATAACTACTGAAACATTCAGCAGTTGGACACACAGATGAGAAGGTTCGGGGCTCAAAAAAAGTGCACTGAAAGCTGAGTATTCCTAACTTGTGAGTAGTGTATACATCCAAAGAGGCTTTTTAGTCTAGATCACATTAACAAGCATATTAACCTCCTACTGCCATTAATTGTGTCTCTCTCTGTAACATGTTTACGCTTGAAGTCGAACGATTGGCATATAGGCTTTTACTTGCCTTCCCTCAGGAATGGTACCTTCCAACCTGTCCATGTGCATGAAAGGTGACACACTAAGCTCCTCTTATTTCTTCCTAATGGGCCACTCTAAAGACACGGTTTGTGCAAAACTGCATGTCTTCTCTTTTCTTCTCGTCTCGTTGCCATGTGGAGTCGTGCGATGCAGCGTGTGTGTTGGCATGATCATGTGGTAATGCACAATGACGTGTTTGTTTATTGGCGAAAATCTGCCATATAGAGATTATTTGAAACTATCTCTCCCACACATTTTACTGCCATTAAACCTTTTAAAACACACACAGACTTCTTTTTAAAGTATCCCTTAGCAGTTCTCCAAATAATAGGAAAGGTGTGCATGCAAGATTTTTTTTTTTTTATCTTTATTTGTTAAGTTTAGAGTTAAACTGAACATATACTTTAATGAACGTCTGCTAGCCTAATGCTAACATATACATGATACACCAAAGAGCCAAACTGAAATTAGCATACAGTAGATGTGATGCTAATAATAATAAGCCTTCAAACAATTGCTACTCGAACACACACACAGCACTGCAACATATGCAAACAAACCATACGATTGTCTATTACAGGGGTTTAGTTTTAGTGCCGAAGTTTCTCTGCCTCTTCTTCTTAATTCTGCTGCATGTTTATTTTATTTATGCGTTTGTTTATTTATTTCCACAATGTTACGTCCATTGATGACCTGTCTTCCAGTAAACCTCAGTGATGTCCAGCATGTCGTGTGGCACTGCACTGAAGGCGTGCAACTCCAAACTTGGATTTGCCCGTATTTTGGAAAACCCCAGAATAAGGAATCTTGAATGACCTCAGTGATTGATGTTGCTGTATCCCTTCTCTGAGATCATCCTTTAACAATTTCTCTTGTCTTCAACAGACTGTGGCGGCCCCTGGGATTCCCTTTCTACAATCCACTCTACCCTGCCGGAAGTGACCCTCGAAGCCCACCAGAATCCATTGCCTCCATCCCATTCAGCCGCATCCCTGGATTCCCCTCATCAGCTCCCTCTAGAGGCCGCAGCGTGCATGGCAACCGATAAAGCTCCACAGGTGACGGACCACGGCTCCTCGGCTCGAGGGGCCGCAGGTGGCAGGTCCACCCAGCAGAAGTGCATGATCAGGGGGCAGGGAGGAGAGGCAGAGTGCGGGCTGGGCATCGAGCAGCCTCGGGTTTTGCCTGCCAAAACCGTCCTTGGGAGGCAGAGGGACGCTTGCTCCCCCCGCTGTGGCAGAAAGGGGCCGGGCACCCAGGCGGCAGGCGCTCTCTGGCTGTGGGACCCTTACGTGAGCGTCACTCCCAACGGAGCCTCTCTGGTCAGCAGAGACGCCCACGCCAGCCTCCAGGAGAGGCTGCTGTCCAGAGGGGTTTACCCCAGAGAAGAGGAGCGTTCCGGGGGCCACGCCAAGAGCGCAGAGGAGCCCCCTCCCAGGAGAGTTGCCGCCACCTCCCCGGGGCCCTGGAACATCCCAGGGCCAGATAAACTGCCCGGCACCCTGAGGTCCTGGACCTCCACTGTCAGCAGGTAGACAGGATCGGCTTTTTTGTCAGCCCCGACCCGCCGCCGTTTGTTCTCCTTCATCTATTCCTCAAGTTATATTGTTTTACTATAGGATAATTACACCCGCCACCTTAAAAAGCTGACCAACTCTCACACATGTTGTAACATAGTGAGGAGCCCGATGATGTACACCAAAAGACTGCATTTAGTATTTCTTATTGAAACCAGAGAAACTTCTCGAGCAGTGTTTCCCAACCTTTAGTAACAATTTGCGTGAGACAAGGACAGAGCCCTGCCGTGAACAATAGTTGACTCCCCCCAAAAATATCTACAATCGCTCGTATCTATTGTTCAAACCGTAAATATCTGACACAAAATGCTTAATACAAAGATTGGACTCGGAGGACACTCACGCAGTCACATGGAGAACATGCAAACTCCTTACAGGAACTGTGAGGCAATGTGCTAACACTAATATTCAGACCACAAAAGTGAAATTGCATAACTAGCAGTAGTTGGGAATCACTATTCTAGAAGTGCATCCATTGTTACTCCTCACATGCCTAACAAATATATATCATATACTGTAAATGATGTCAAAAATGTGTACATTTGTCATTGTAAAGAAGCAGAGGAAGGAGATTAAAAAAAAGTAGAAAAAAAAACATCAGGACGGAATAATTTAGGATCGATTGTCCTGTCCCGGGCCTCAACTATGACAACATATCAAGGACATGTGGGCAAAATGGCGACCCGTGCATGGGACTCCCAAAACACGTACGAGGACCACTTTCTCCTCCATTGTTTTTACATTCGTGACAGCAGGCTTGGTAAGAAGTCACACTACTACACTGCGTTATGTAAACAAGCAAACGTTAACCATTGTGCAGAGTGGCGTTGTGCTCATGGAAAATCCTTTGAGCAAATCCTTAATCCTTGTACACTGACCTTAAAATGGATACCAAGGATACGGAATAAATGCTCAAAGGACTTTTCCTATGTCTTTATTCAGTGTGCCAAAACTAACAAGGAAAACAGCATCATTCATTCCACTTCTAAAAGACTTTGAACTGTGCTACGTGCACCACATCACTGTGGGAGAGAGGCATCTATGAGCAAAATGGCGAGAAGGAGGAGGGGGCAGAGTGCCTTACTCAAAACCCACGCAGACAAATTGGGGACGCACGGCCCGCAACAAGCGTGCACGGTGCACACGCATATCAGCCTTGTTGTCAACTCAAGACAGCGTTGGAACACGGCCTGTAGCATTGCTGCTAATCATAAAGCTGGGGATGCAAAAGTAGAACAACATTTTTTACAAAGAAAAATAATATTGATTTAGTCATGTTTACAAATACCTACAATTTACCAAGTGGCAAAAGTACCCAGTAGTAGTTCAATAGAAGTACAAATAATGACTGGTAAATGTAGAAGTGTTGCTTAAACGTCTTATAGAAATGATTTATGTACATACATTATTCAAAAATGTACTTACCAGAGTAAAAAAGGAATAATTGTTTTTTGTCACTCATACCAGGGACGTGCGGTCAGAGGAGGCAAGGGAGGCTACACCTCCCCTGCCATTATGAAAAGGGGAAAACCAAATTCAATTGTTTTTATTATAAAGTCATTTTCCTTTTTGAAACAAAATCGCTGAATTTTTATAATTTTTTTTAAAACCGAAGACGATTCGCTAAAAGAAGCCAACTTCTTGTTTAGCCTCCTCTGAGGATTGCGTAATCACACGGCTGCCTATGTTGACAGGCTATGCATTTAGGCTGAACTGCTCTCTGTCTCTATGTCACTGTTTAAGTGTTCAAACACTGTGGCTATATTACCGTTTTTTTCCATGTATAATGCCCCCCCATGTATAATACGCACCCTAAAAATGGCATGTTGATGCTGGAAAAAAGCCTGTACCCATGTATAATACGCACCCAAATTTTGACTCCTACTTAAGTCCGTGAACGTAAAATTATTTTGTTTTTTTTGTACTATGTATAATGCGCACCCCAGATTTTAGGACAATAAATTAGTTAAATTTTGCGCATTATACATGGAAAAAAACGGTAACTAATATCCGTAGTTAAGCTGGTGTATATAATATCTTGTGTTTTTTGTCATCGGTCTGTAACGTCGTGTTTCTTTGGATGAACAAAACGGCTTTGAAAAAAGATCTTACGGAGGCTACGAAAAAAGGTTCTCCAGCCTTACGGCAGGGGGTGCTAGTGATCCTGGGATGCTTCATGCGCCTACCTGTAGAATAAGAGATCCCCAGTTCAAATTTACAGTGAACAACTGAGGAGCAGTGGTCCATTTGTTTCGTTTTACCTTCGTTTTGTTTTTCCGTTTTTACATTTCGTTTTACGATGGAGGATTACATATCCAAACGATTTTCAACGATTGATTTTCGGTCGAAGCAGGAGGTCATCAGTAAAGGAAGAGCAACTCCGGAGTTAAAAGGTTAGATTCGGACAACGGGACTTAGGAGCATGTCTTTTCAAACGGAGTGGTACGCACGATCGAGAACAGGTTTTTGATTCCATGTGCTTTATTGAGTGTTTTTATGTGTGAAGACTGCTGATATGAGATTTTAATTAAAATAGATCAAATTAAATAATGTGCCTCCCCAGTCATGAACCTCACCGCACGTCACTGACTCATACATAACAGTATTCATAACGGACACGATTGGTCTATACAAAGTTCATTCAAGATACAACTCTAAGAGATTGCCATGGCTATCTGAAAAATATTTTTAAAAGTAATACTTTTGCACCCCCTGTTCAATACACATTTCACAGAGGAGCCTCCAAGGGCTTCTGTTCTGCTTTATTTTCTGCTGCTTAAGTGACAAGAGTAAATCAAATTTGACAAGAAATTGGAAATAAAAGAAAAACTTAAGTAATGATTCATTTAAAATGTATTTCATATAAATGTTTTTTTAAGATAAAACTGTTCTAAAAGATTAAACGCTAGTGTACTAATAGGTTCAATAGGCATCGATTCTTCCCAATGCCACTAGAGGGAGCCCGCGACTATGACCATAATCGTTACTGCTCACAAATTTGTTTTGAAATGCCAACCAACCAGTTTATGTTGGACCTTGGAGGTTCCGCTGACTTTTTCATCACCTTTGTTTTTCTCATGCTTTAGTCTGCAGCAATATTATGTCTGAGCTAAAACGCGAAGAAACCCACTTTGCAGTCTTGTTCCCTCCCTCAACAAGGTGTCTATTCATGTGGGACTTTAATGGTGACTTGATTTGCCATCATGTGAATCTGAGCCAGCATCAGCTTAAATTCTTTCATGGCATTCCAATGTCATATTGACAAACATCAGGGTACAAAGTAGCATTAACCTTGGCCTAACCATGAGGGATCAATTAGGGTTTCAATTCCGGTTATAATTGAGGCTTTTTTTTTTTTTTATCATCTATGAAACCAGAATGTTAATTTGAAACCCTGAATCCCAACCATCAATTATTGCTCTGTATAAAAGGATCAGTTATAAAACACTGTAGCAGCATTTGCTTAATGCTTTAGTCATTAATAAAGTGGTGCCTTGATATAGGAGAAGAATTGTTGCGTGACCAAGCTTTTAACGCATGACACACATCCCAAATAATCATTTTGGCCACTAGGGGGCGGCATAATGCAAACAAACCTTAATGAGTCTTACAACTACTTTAAGACACGCTGTAAGGTGCACTAACAAGTTTTTTTAAACAAAGATTTTCTGTGTTCCTGCACCATTTGTGTTTATTTATTGTTTGAGGTCTTATAACTGCGACATTAATGCTATTTGTTAGCCTGTCTCACATTTTTGCATCGTTACCATTAAGTGAAACAAAGGCGGTTATTGGGCGCTTTTAAAACCATCTGTTTCATGCACAAATTGACTTAAACTGTTATTTTTTAAAAAAAAATTGTATTTTGTGCTGCTTGTAATTCAAAATTTTGACCACAAATCCAAGCAAAACAAATAAATAGTTCAAACAGCTCATATCTCAAGGCACCACAGTAATTTGTAAAAACAAAAAAGACTCATGTTGGACTGACCAGTAGTGTTGATTTTTGATCATATTTTGACATAGGCTCCCGCCCAACAATGAAGATACAGTATGTTGATGTGTAGTGTGAAATGTCACATGCCGACTACATTCTGGCAATGGTCCAAGACTTGCAAGATCCAGCCTGATTATCACTTCTTATGAAGCAAAGTTGAGGATTATTGAGTAAATGGTCTGAATATGTCCTCCATCTCCGCTCACTCGCGTCCGGCTTGTCTATTGTGAGTCATTTTTGTATAAAGAAAATGAAGAAGGCAAGAAAAGAAAAAAAGAAGCCACCTCTATGTGAACAACAATGGCATGTTCATGATCCCATCAAGTATACAGTACCTGTGTAGTGTTAACCGAGTACTTATTCACCTTGTACAGCTGTATTCCTACAACTATGGTTTACTGTATCATTGATACTGTAGTTTCAAAGACGTGAACTATTTTTATGAAATGCGACAGTACGGATATATTACATTTTGCTAAGAAAAAAAACACCCACAAAAAAAAAAACTTGTTTACTGAAAGATATTCTGAAATACTGTCAAACTTTTGACAGGGTCTAAAAGAGACACTTTGACGTGATCCTATACATAAGAGGCAATGACGACGAATCGAGTGGAGAGATTTTATTTAATAAACATTTACACATAGGCATCTTTTGTGTGGTATTTTTTTCTCTCAAAATTTAATGTTTGTCTTTAAAGCGATCTAATGTACATGAAGTAATTAAGAATGTATTTGAGTGGTTTGTTTGTTTGTTTGTTTGTAAGAATGATTTGCACATTCATTTGATATCCTTCTAGTGGGCCCGAATTATGAATGGGAACAATAAATGCTCAAGTCAAATGGCTTTCCATACTCAAGTTGGCATCTGATGTCAGCTCATTGACTGAGTCAAGTTCGTGTCAGCAGGGGGCACCGCTTGCTCCTTTGCGTGTTGCATTTGCACAGGATGCTCCTGGAATGACAAAAACATTTGAAAAATGAGGAAGAAATGGACCACAAAAAAAGAGTAGCTTTGTAATGAGCTAGAGACGAGCACCTTGAGAGGTTTGTAGATTCCCATTTGGAAGCGACAGCAGACCACATCTACAAAGAAGCCCATCACACTGTGCAGCATGCCTGCGGCACACGGAAGCAAAAATCTATTAATTTTCATTCAAGCTATTCATGAGGTTCATGAAAAAGACATTTAATGTGCTAGCAGGATGTTTAATGTGTGTAATATTTTTAATGTTTACATTTTCATCACACAAAAGATAAATACATTTTAAATTATTTTTACAACTAAATGTAGATAATGTATTCAATCTTCAATAAAAATGTAACAATAATTTGAAATATTGAAATAACTACTTTAACATTTGTAAATTGTTTAAATAGTTTAAAATATTTTCATTTAAATATTACAACAAAATTCGAAATGCCTCAGTTGCAAAACGGTTTTGAATATACAAAATTAATCTGAAAATTACAAAATGATTGACATAAATTCTACAAATGATTTTTAAAAATATTACATCAAATGAACCAGAAGAGAAAACAGTGTGACTTGAAAAAATATTTTAAATACATGAACATAATTACAAAATGCCTTAACTTGAAGAGTTTATTACACTTTATTAAAAATAATACAATAAATTGATTACAAAATATTCATCTCAACATTGAAGTGTTTTCACAAAGCATATTACCCAGCGAGTGGCATACCTGTGGTGGAGAAGATGCCTCCGATGATGCCGCACAGACGCACAAGAAACTTCCAGAGCGGCATGTGTTGCTCGCTCACTTTCACCATCAGAGAGCTGATGTCGTACTTCATGAAGATCCCTGAGATGCCGTGGCTGCCCGCCGCGTGGTTGATAGCTCGTTCCTGCAAGCAACGCACACACAAGGACCCCCCACACGTGAATCCCAAACGCACACAAAAAAAAAACACACACAATGAGAGAACTCACTTACACGCACAGACAATAACAAACACAAAAATACACAGGAATGAATACACACAAGAACACACAACATGAATGCTCACATGGGAGCAAACAACACAGACATACAAAAGCAGGAGAGCACACCAAGAGAACAAAATACACACAGATGAGAACCGAAACACACACATGAGAACGCAAACACCAGAGAAAACACGACAGAAAACATGCAGGCAGTGATCAGAATGCTCCAGTCGTGGCGTCTTCCAAAAGTAAAGCAGAGGCCGCGTACCCTCTCTGTGACAGAGTACTGATGCGTGTCAGCCACAACCTTGTACGTGTTGAGTTTAGTGGGGACGATGGTGATGAAGTACTGGAACATGTGATTGGCTAACAACAATAGACAGAAACAGAAACAAAGTTAGAGCTTACAATCAAAGTAGTCGTGAGGTGAAAGGTGTTACATTACGTTCGGTCGTGACTTTCTCGGTGCCGTCCAGGGTGCTGATGACGCCCGGGATGTCCTCTCCGAAAGACAGATGATCGATACGGTGGGAAAAGTTGAAACCTGCAACACCAATGCAATCATGAGAATAGCATCAATGCTTACTGCCTGCAAGGTGGAAGAGAAATTAACTCACTGTCATGGCTGATGAGAGCTGCAAGGTGGGCGTGGCCTCGTGGATGAGGAATGGACCTGTGCACATCATCAACGTTTCATATTCATACTTAGGAGTTGAATTCATTCCATGACCCAGCTCGTAACTCAGTTTACACAGACATACACCAACATTCATTGTTACGTGCTTTGAATAAAGCGATAAAAATGAGTCGTGGTTAATTCCCGTGTGTGTTGTGTCCTTACTTTCCAACAGTGATGTGGAAGTTTCCAGCCACCTTGTTGACGTACAGATGTCCGTGAATCCGGCAGGCTGTCGGCGATGGGCTGCTATCCATGCTGTAGAACACATAAAATCACACTTTTACTGCCCAACATTGCTTTCTCTCCAATGTGCAGTTTACTTTTAATACTGAGCCGCGATTCACATTTTAAATACTAATGCTCTACAGCTCCAGTGTTGTCTCACTCTCTATTGATCCATCTATCTTTTCATAGACAAAACTATTTGAATTGAACAATATCGTGCTGCTGCTGCTCCTGCTTGATACTTTTTTCCAAATGGGAGGGAGAATCACTGAATCTTCTACTAAGACTTCCAAGAGTGACTAATTTCACACGACACCTCCCGGAAAGAACATGACAGTTTTGGGGGGGGGGGGGGGGGGGGGGGGATTCTGTACTTTTTGGACTTAGCAGGAGGGGATCCTTTCATGGCAGTCTTGAAAATCAAGTCTTGCAGGGAGTGCTCCACTCGCAGACGCTCCTGGATGTGAAGAAGAGTCCTGTAAAAGACAATTCATGAAATTATTCAAAGAAGGCACTGACCCATGTTTAAATATTTAAAATAGCACACAGCTAACAAAAAAGTGTGTGTGTGTTACAATCAAACGATGTGATGTCATCATCACCTCAACTTACATGTGCCATATCTTTTGCTGGGGCGCCAGCTCAAAGCTGACCTAAATTGAAAAAAAGAAAAAATCATAAAGAGAATTGCAACACATACAGATTTCAAAAGGTGCCAGCAGAGCACTAAAATTGAGAGAATCATAAAGCCACATCATGGATGTATATGATAAATAGCCGATTCAGGAGTTAAAAATAACCTTCTCATGAGGCTCATCAATAGTATCTGCTACCAATTAGTCTAAATATAATATAATTAGATTTCTCATAACACATTTCCAATTGTATCACTTGAACCACCCAGCATAAATCCACCAGAGATACTGACCGGTTCATATTTAAGGCCATCAGAAGCAACCATGGTCTCGGCCAGATCAAGAACATCTGCACCAATGTCTGCATTCAAAATTTGACTCTCATCAAGTGTACAAAAACACAAATACTTGGACACACTGACAGGCAGAACAATTAAATGGTATTTCACTAGATGTCACACAAAGTGGATACACAAGTCAGACATGACTGACTTGTGTATCGACTGTGTAACACTATGTGGTGTTGTGCCTTGAGATGTTTTTATTTACCGTGGGTTAATGTGAGCTATTGTCTGCAACGAAACAAAATGTTCACGTATTGATTGACAACTTACACTGGCATCTCATGGCTACTGTGATGTCAATGTTTATCCGCAGTTTGCTGGAACAGAAAGAGCAGTAGTATAAGTAAAATATCATGAAGGAAAAATAAGCAGCTGACTTCCTGGTGTTGGTACCTGCTAAAATCTTTGTCTACCTCGTACTCGTATTTCATCCATGTGTCCCTGTAGACAAAAAACTCCAAGAAGGCGAGGACAGCCATGGCACTAAATGCAATCAAAGACACTGGAAGGAGCGTCGACGACACACACAAAAAAAAAAGAATTAATAATGTTGCAATAAATTAAGATGAGGTGTTAAACGTGTGGTGATGAGTGCATCCAGTGTCCGCCGTACCTGTACCCCCGCTGGCTGACGACTCCACGTAGCTCTCGGGGACTTTGGGGAAGGCATCCAGCTCCCTGACCAGTGTTAAAGCTTTCTTTTTGCTCAGTCTCCTCATCTTGCTACGGGTGTGAATGAATGTCGCTGGTTGTGCTTTTTATTTTTATTTCAAGTTGACGTGCTGGCGTGGCAGCTTAATAGATAGCTAAGGAAAGCTAAGCTGGCCGGTTAAGTACAACATTCATGCTTTCATTTAAGCTGAATCGTAAAAAAAAAAACAGTACAGGGAAGAATACGTCACTCAGGTTTTGTGACTCGTTTTGGGATGAAAACGACACACGTTTTGACGTAGCGCCCTCGGGTGGATCCTAAGAGAACTACATTCTTGAAGATTATTATCTAAGAGTCGTTGACTCATCTGAAGGTTTGTATTGTAATATATATTAAATAGTTTGTCATTTTGACGGCTTTGCAGTACAAGCTCAACTTGTAAACACTGCCTAGTAAATTTAACAAATTTAAATTTCAAGAAGAAAAGAGACCGAGTTGAATATATTTATTTATTTCACTCATATGAAATAAATTCCCCCACTTCCATGAATTGAAATGCCGTTAATGTTTTAATGAAGACAAACAAGCAAGTGTACTGTTTAAAACCAAGAATCTGCAAGTGTAATCTACAATTACAAAAACATTTGTAATCAAAAGTGGATGCCACAAGATAGCGGCAAAACATCTTTTTTCTATTAAACAAAGCTATACTCTGACTACTGAAGTACTTAGTTCAACATGGATGCTTGGCACCAATTAAAAGCTTTGATATCAGAAATAATGGAGGATCGGTTTCCCCTATAAAATCTGTGAATTTGCAAATGCCAAATACAACAATCGTACCGTCGTATAAATATGTACCTTTGAGGAGCATGGCCTTGTGAATAACATCAAAATGTCTAGGCATGAGTTATGGCCTAGAGCAATTCCATATGCATGTTCATATTTTCTATTAGTGTGTGACTCTTGTCCCGACCAATTAACGGCTGAAAGTGCATTAGCGACTGTGGCTCTTATTCCCCAAATGTGATGACATTACAGAATTTACCTACTTCATTTTTCCCACTCCATTCAAGGGGTTCACAAAAAATGGAGGATGGGACACTCCAAAATCAAAGTACCACTGTGGCAACAAAACAACAACATTGAAGTTGTGTCGCAGTAATAAAGTCTATCCACGCACAACATGATGCTACTCAGCAGGCACAGAGTCTGGGCCCTCATCCTGCAGGCCAGCCGTGCGATGGGCGTCTGAGGCAGGCGTGTCAAGTGCTTCTTGGGAGATCTCCTCGGAGCATCTGCTTGCAGCAGGCGAAACCACATCGGGACTGGAGTCGCAGGAATCCGAACTCTGGCCCGGGGTAGCCGTGGTGATAGTGGTGGCCCCGCTCGGCGGCGCAGGGTCCAAGTCATCGTCGTCATCCACAGAGATGGGTGATTCGTGGATGTCTGGCCAAAGAAGAGTTAAATTAAATTAAATTAAATTAAATTAAATTAAATAATAAAATGAAATAATACATAGAGGGACCGCTAAGTGACCCAGAGGTGAATGTCGCCATTTGACCCAAATAGTAGTAGTGTAATTATGACTTTACTGCTGTGTTAGCGTAACTGAGCATTTTGGGTTTCGACACTACCATAGGAAATCATAATTGTTTGTTTGACATGATACACAATTGTTAATAACTTACTACTGAAAGCCTCTGGGTACTGCTTGCCAATCTTCCCCTTTAGCATTCTGAAAGGGAAAAAACAAAGACTAATGTCAAATGTTTAAATCACCAATGTCCATTTTTTCCATTGAGAGCAAAAATGTTGAAATCTGTTTATGTGGGCCGTGTTAAATGTAATGATTACAATGCTCTATATGGTAAGCCAGTACCAAATGACCCCAGGGCTGGACTTCAGACTACCTCTTTTAAAATGACCCAACCTGATCCGTCGGAAGATGCTGTCCAAATCTTTTTTCATTTCGACGAGTGTACGAGTGTGGAGCAAGAAGCTCTCATTCATCTGCTGTAGTCGCATGCTGGACAGTACATTGAAGTTGATCAGCATTTCATTCGTTTTCTCAAAGCGGTCCAGCCTGATAGAAAAAATAAATAAAGTTTTCCAAAATCTGTGAATACTCAAGAGTGATGGCACAGGTGTTTCAATGTGGACATTTCTATATACAATTAAAGTGACAAATGGGAATGTAACTCGTAAGCCAATTTAAGTATTAAAAGATTAAAACTTAAAACAAAAGACGCTTCTGATTGTGACGTACATGTGTCGCTGAGCTTGGATGATAGCGTTGACATCTTCAGAATTGACCATGCTCAGCATCCGGCTGCAGAACACCCCGGAGGCAGTGGGCTCCACCATGATGCGGCTCCAGATACAGAGCACTTCCAAATGCCAGTCAGTGTCAATACAAAACTTCTAGTAATCTGCTAAACAGCAAAAAAAATATTAGTAAAGACCTACTGCTTTATTTGGATTTATACAAGAGCACGGCAAGTGGTAGCTACTAGCAGGTGAGAGGTGATTGATTTAACATGAGTTTAGATGTGATTGATTCGTTTTGAACACAGACACATTCCCACTTATGAGATTGTGTGAACACTTGTCCAACAACGTTGCCTCGATTGCAGTGGAATATGTTTAAAATGATATATCTTGGTCTCGTTTTAATCAATATACAGTCTATCACTAAAACCTGGCAATTGAAAAAAGGTGTGTGGAATATTTTATACATACTGCATGAGAAAATGACAAGGTTATGTTATTCGTCTTTATTTATTATTTGGGTTATATCCCATCAACTTGACTCTAGCACTGTTCCTAAACTAAAGGTGACTTTCCATAGACGCTCAAATAAAATAAAAAGGAACATCTACCTTTGGTTCCTCAGAAGATGTCTATATTGACGAAATTCCGTATTCGGGCTGCATAACCGTAAAACGGGTAGTGGGCTGCAGAATCAAAACAATAAAGTACTTCCGTGTTTTAATCATTTCCGGTCACGAGAATTGTATATCCGGAGGTGTCTCTTTTTTGTATAGTTCCCTTTCTTTGCTGGAAACACAGTAAAGAGAAAGGTTCTGCCATTTCTTTACCCTCCATATGCGTCGGTCTGCGATGGACTTTCATTCCTTAAATCGTGATGTAATCTGCCTTTAAAAAATTACATACACACAAACATAAAAAATTAAAACATTAAGGAGGTGGTAAATTACGACATATTCTTAAAGCACTATGAACATTAGCACCAAATCTGATCAGAATATGAATATGATTAATTTATTATCATTATTGGCATTCTCAAAATTACTAAAAGGACTAGCAGTATTTATTCTACGCTGAGTTTATACGTTTGCTCACTTCAAAATAAAATGCATTTTCGTAATAGAATGTCCACCAAAAATGAAGAAAAACACAATCCAACAATGATGTGCTTTTTAGTGAACAAATGAGTACTTTAACTACACAGACTGTCAGCCTACTCCGGATCTTGCATATGGTGTGTCCAATAAAAATAGGCAACTGTGTTTAATCTTAGGCTTTGTGCGACTATCACTTTCATCTTTGTGGACAGTTTTATTTTGTTTTTGCACTGCGTGACCTTCACCAAACATCAGCTGATATCATATAGAATAAAAAAATATATACGATTTGATGTCAACAAAAGGTCATTATTAACAGACCATACGACCAGGCCTCTCACCCAGCAGGGCTGCATTAGGGGTGGGGTTATATGTATGTTCTTTATTATATCATATTGTCTTTGTTGCTTTAATGACTTTTGTCTCACTTGTTGGCAGCCAGTCATAGAATAAAGACTTTTTTCCACAATTACAGTACACATAACTTTGAACAATGATGAACTATCTTTACATCTCTTACTTATTCCATCCCAGAAGAGCCACCGGTGAAATTTTAATGAGGTTTACAGAATACAAATTACTTTTGGGGCACACTAGAAATTGCCCCTGCTTGAAACTGCTGGTTTGTGTTCTGAAGACAAACTGACACAGAACATTCCCATAAAACTCACAAAATTACTTTTATTAAGGGACAAGTAAAAAAAGTACATGATGTATAAAAAATACAAAAGCGCGTCCTCTAACGTGTAAGCGAAATAAATGCGAAGCAAACAATCCATGCATAGTCTAGCGCGGTGGATCCTAGTGATCTTCGTCTAAGCTACAGGACTAAAAACAGGGAGAGTGGAATACAGTTCTGTTGCAATCTACCAGCTGCTCAGTCTACGGTGACACACATCTAAAGTAATGACGGCAGATAATAAGTTAGGTTGTACACGAGTCAAATGACAAGGAAATAAATATGTAACACTACACAAGTAGGGACAACCGAGTCATTTGATGTGACCGCAAATCTCACGGGAGAATTTGCGCAGCTAAAGTTCACGATGCGGCCGCTTGAGATGGAAAGAATTCAGAGCAAGTATTACAACTCAAGAAGCAGGGATGCAACGAGAGAGAAATAAATATGAAATAAATAAATAACCAAACAATTTCAGGGCCCACCCAAGATTGTAATATATACATAATCTAACAGCTGCCTCCCAACTACAATATGAAATGTCATATTAGTGTTCTTTTTTTCTTCCTTTTTTTTTTTAAGAACATCAAACATACATACAAATGACCTCAGACAAGCACAAGTATCCTTAGAAAACCTGCATTGCTTTTGACATTGGGGGGCAAAAGAGAGGAATTTTAATGTGCTTTGGTTTCCACTTGATGAATAGTCATCTTCTACGCTCACTTGTCCAGTTATTAAGCAAGCACAGAAAGAAAAATTAAGAAAATTTCTCTTTCGGTCAGTTTGCATGCCGCTTGGAGGTGTCCCTAACATTTAGGTAAGCAAAATCCTAGAAAGATCTTTTATTACACAAGTGATCAGTGTCAAAAATTGAAAAAAATAAATACACAAAAAAAATCCACCTCTCTCAAACCGATTTTTACAAAATAGATGATATCTGGAGGTATCACAACACATTTGTGGTATACAAGAGCATTGGCATAGAATTTTAGCTTGTGTCCAAAGCCATTAGAACATGTATTTGATATCAACAAAATCCATCTTAAGGGCCATGTACTAGTATACAATTCATGGCACTACTATAACACAAATGCCTCAGTAGTAAAGTTGGGTTTTTTTTGGTCACCACTTGGGCCACTTTTGGTCTACTAGTGCAATCTTAAAATTGAATATTAGGTAAATTATAGACGATAATGTTCATTTTAAGATTCATTCATTTCATATTTGAGGAAATACTGTCATTAGTTGACAGGAGATACAGTAGAATAGATATCCTAATAGCGTTCCAAATTGTCTTCCTAGTGAAGACAACTAGTGTACTACATGTACATGGCTCTTAAGATTGATATAAAAAAAATGGAACTGGAGGAACAGCTCTCCAGAAGCGTGTATAAAGTTACTTTTACATCATATACTGACCGGGGAATGACAGAAATGGTTGATATCGATATTGCTGAAAAGTTGATTCTCTGTTTTTGCTGTCGTGGTGTGTGTTATTGTTAGGCAAAGACACTTCTATTTTTTCCCCACATTTGTTTTTTTCCCTGTTTGCATACAAAAATAATCTCATCAAGAGAAATTGCTCCAAAATAAAAACAAGAATTAAACTAAGTAAGATTTACACTTTCTATAAGGCCATGCAATTTATTCGACTCACGCATCAGATCGTGGGGGTCTTTTGGATGAGTGGGCTTTGCCAGTTATGCAAACAAATGCACTATGTGTTGCTGAGGCCACAATAAATAAACGCGACTGGCCCTTTTTTTTCCCCTCTGTCTTTCACTCATGTTCGTCAAAATTGATTGGGAAGGAACACTATAAGCATGTTGTGTGCGCGAGAGAGGAAGAGAGACACTGTAGGCTGCGAGTAAGGCTGGTGCATTTGCTGTTGAAGCTGTGAATAGGCCTGCCTGCTTTCAAACTGGAGCACAGCTCAGTCAGTGTTTGCACACACGTCACACTAATCCGCTTTGTTAAAGAACTTTGGCAAACTAATAGGACAACTGTTTTTTACTATTGAGGCAAAACTGCACGCAAGACTAGATGATGACTGCAAGCCCCTGAAATAAAATCATACTAATAATAATTTCACTCATAGTACTAGTAGCCTGCAGATGTCAGTTTTGACTCACTAGTTCTACATCGATGTCCTAGTCAACCGTCATAAAGTAGTGAACGAAACTACTAGTACAACTCTTTTTCTACTAGCGAGGACAAATCATATCAACACTATCTCAGAAATATCTCAATCGTCTTTTACCGAATAACATTACGGGAGTGGGGTGACCAAAAAAAATGAGCAGAATAGTTGGTGGATCACGGCGCATCTAGAAGGCGAAACACAAAGAAAACTTCAAAGTCTCTTAAATTCTTTCATGACAAAAGGGCTGTGTGTGTGTGTTTGTCTAAATGTGCTCATTCTTTTGAGGATTACATCCAAAATTGTTGCTGATGAACCTAAAAGTAACACAGAGGTCTTGGGGAAGATATAAGGATTGACGATATGGCATTGTGGGATCTAAACGTACCTGCAAACTAAAAGTCCAGCATGTATCTAAAGACAAAAAATTGAGATGGTCCATTTGTCAGAAGGGTGAGACTCAGTACAAGATGAAAGGCATCAGTTTTAACTGCCAGATACAGTTCAGTGATTCCCAACCAGTATGCCGTGGCAACGGGGATGTGTTTATGTGGTTAAAATGACAATACAAAACTCAAGGTTGGCTCTAATAGGGAACTTTAACTTTGTGAAGTTCCGCTAACAAAAATCTGTTGAAATGTCCTGCTTGTTGTTGTTTTGGACGAATGCCTTATGGCAAAACAAAATGTTTGTATATGTGCATGAATGTGGTAATTTCCCCCCCAAAATAACCCTCAATTCCAAGTTACAGTGGTGCCTTTAAGTACTTTCTATTATACTTGTGACGTGAGATAAGAGTCGAGTTATTGACATAGAGACTCATACAAAGTGTTAAAGCACCCAAACTCAATTCATCTTAATGCTTACAATGACTGACAATATAACAATAATCACGGGCATATAATTCTGTGTCATCAATATTCGTGCCACTTATCAAGTCAGTCACATTTGTGAAAAATCATCTTTGTTTGTGTCTGCATGACTATCATAATTTCCCCCAGTGGCCAAGTCATGCACAGCAGAGGGAGCCACAATTGATTAATCATGAGCACAAACTGCTTGATTCTTTGAATCCAGTTAATGTTCTCATGTCTTTAGAAAGTACAATAAAGAGCGGTAGTTTCCTCTAATTAAAAAAAATACAGATTGCAAACATGTTTGTTGGGGGCGGAGGCTAGAACAGATTAATGGCATTTCAGTTCATTTCAATGGAGTAAGTTGATTTGCAACTTGAATTACAAGGCACCGCTGCGATTTAGAGGGAAGGTTCCCAAACAGGAATATATCATAAAAAATTGCCCATCTTAATGGAAACTTTCTGGAAAATGTACGTTCCTTTGTAACTTTTCAATACCGTATCATCACTTTCGGGACATTTTTTGATAGTGTGATGTGTGTGATTGTTTTAACCATGTCTATGCCTTGGCTCAATAAAGGTTGGGAAACAATGGTCCAATACATCAAAAAAAATCTCTAGCCTTTTGACAAAGAAGACCAGAAGATCTTCAGCTGCTTTAAATCACCGAAGGCAGCGTGACGCGCCTTGCAAGTGCTTGAGGAGGACGGGGTGGGGGAATGTGCGTAGGAGACCTTTGCGACTTTACCAGCTTCCTTCTGACGTCGTCACCACGGTAACGCATAGCTGTGCCGCCGCCGGCGCTACCTCCGCCTTCGTCATTGTGGTCTCCGTTGCCTGCTGCTCCTCCTCGGATGTGGACGTCACGCGGCTGACGGGCACATCTCCCACCTCAACTTCCACCTCCTCCTCCTCAACCTCGTCATCATCCTCTTCATCTTCGTCCTCTTCCTCATGCCGCAGTTGTTGTTGTTGCTGCTGCTTCTTGCGACAGCATGGCTTGAACAAGTGGGGATCGATGAGAACCTCACCGAAGCGACCCTTGTAGATGATTCCGCAACACACCTTTTGTCTGGACAAAACCAAAAAGCAATCATCAAACAATCTTTTACAAACATCCTCCAATACTGCGGTCCCTTCTCAAGGTTTCACATTTTTCCCCAGTTGGAGTTTTGTGAGTTATTTCTTGCCCTCCTGGAGGTTGAGATCAGGGGATGTTGAGAATATTTGTTAACTGTGGTCCTGTGACGTTTAAGACGTTTTTGTGATTGAGGGCCATATAAATAAATTTGACTTCACTTGAAAAAGCACTTTTGTTTCAAGTGTGCGGTCTCACATTTTAAAAATTAATAATGATGTTACCATTTTTTGTAATCGCTGCTTGAGCAGTTGAAACGACTGTACCTCTTCCAGTAGGTGAGATCCAGGAAGGAGAAGACAGGTGAGCGGCCAGACCCTTGTCTGAGCTCAGTGTCCGAGCCGTCGTCGGACAAATTGCTGTAGCTGGGAGACTGAGCTGGGGAAGCGCTGGATGTGGTGCTATGTGCGTCGGAATCTAAAGGTGCATAAGAGAGCACCAAAAGTTCATAGCAGGTCAAATGAAGTTCCCATATAAAGTTTTGAGGTTCATTCTGATATTTTGTTTTAGTGCCACTTTGCAAAGAAACACTACACGCTACATGCCAGGTTTAAGTACACAAGGCAGAACTAACTGTTTCTTTTGAGCTCTTTCTGCAGCCTGTTGATCTGGCTCGGACGGGCTTTCTTGCTGATGGACTTGATCTTTTTGGGCCTGGAGGTCAACTTTAGACTGGGACCACCTCGAGCATCAACCACCTGCGCAGACAAGACTTCAAACTTTCACTGTTCACTCGCTATATCACAGACTTTTAATTGATCATTTTTAATGTGTATTTCCACCCATCCCTCGCAGAGATCAACTCCCCTGCCTCCAAGGAAGAAACTCCTCGCTCTGGCAGTGTTTCGGCCGAGGTGTCACACTCACGTGGTTCCAGTTCTTTTTTGTTCCCACCGGTAGCTTTTTCCATCGCTTCACCAGGAGCACACAAGCGTTGCAGATTTCTCCAGACCGCGTTTCGCTCAATCTGCAAGGCAATTCGTTAGAGGGGAAAAGTGACACTTTCTCACTTTTTCTGTTCTACACTTACCCGAAACAGCTCCTGAAGTCTTTCTCGTAGCGCTTGCTGTCCGTGAAGCGAGAGCTGGAGGACTTTGCTCGACAGATGCAGCAGCCGTCCAAACTCCTGTACATTTTTGGCTTGTGGAAGCCAAACATCTGCGAGCAAAAAAAATCACAGTTAGATGTTATAAATTGTAACCTTTTCAATGACATCAACAAAATACACTGATTGATGACAAATACACACCCATGTGTGCTTAGAAAACACAAATAAAGTTTAAAAAAAAAAAAAACACCCAGTGTAGATACATCAATATAGGACACATCATCTCAATAAATTAAGATCTCGTAGATATCGTATCAGTCATTTGAATAATTCTAATTCAAGTCAAATCACCCCAGGTAGGTGGTGGGAGTAAAACCATGTCCTATAAAATTAAATATATCCCCTGGGATAAATCAAAATTGGGCACTAAGGTAAATCCAACAAAGGTCAAGTTCAGACCAATACTTTATGGTATTTGTTTCACGTGTAAATTAATCCCACAACGGGATGCTTAGTCACGAACCAGGCCCTAAATACTTTTTTTTGCATCCCTTGCTGTGACCCACATGGGCTGGTGTTGTTGGATGTGTGTGTGGTGGTGGTGGTGGTGGGGTGGGGGGGGGGGGGTTGAAGTAGGTCAACAGTCAGACAGCGTGTCAGACAGATCATGTCACCATGCTGAGTTCTCGGCATGCATGCCTTGGTTTGGGCCAGTCCAAAATATTACACGGCACGCACGCCCAAGCTGCAGGCAAGCATTGACGTGGACTGAAAAGTCCAACCATGATTATGAATGCAATGAGCACGCCCACTGTAGAGGGATGCCGCTATGTTGCTAGGCAAAACTGGAGTCTCAACAGCACATGGTGAGCACAACTGCGGCAAAACGCGCAGAGCCGCACCCCCCTTGGACTGAGAGTGTGTGTGTGCGTTTTTTTCCCCCCATCAATCCTAGGGGGTCTTCTGACAGTATGAAGTCACAGAGATATCACAAGCGCACAGAGAGCACACTCGGATGTGGATATCCAACAAGACGAATAAAATACAGATGCTTGTAATAACTGCCATTAGAGGGCATTTTTACTATTTAACCAAATTTGGTCCAATTATAATGTGCCTTTTTTCATCTATCAATGACAACAGCGAGAGCCACTTTTTTTATTTTTCCCACAAAAATATGGGCACTTTGTTAATATTTTGTGAGTGACACAATGGTAAAAGAAAATAATTTAATGAAATTAGCACAACCTTCATCTCACATTGCAGAGAAGAGAAGTCTATCTGAAGTTTGTTTTAGCCAAGTCAGCATTGCAAATGTAAAAACTAAACTTGTTTTGTTGGCACAAATGCAAATTTTCAAAGATATTTATTTTGTCACATACTTCAATGAGATTATTTACATTATTTTTTTCTGGAAAACATTTGTAAGAATGTCTAAAAAAAGGTAATTACTGCCAGAACCACTCACTGAAAGGTAGTAGGAGTTTATAATTTAAATGATTTTTTTTGTGCAATATTTTGCCATACCATTTAAAAATAACGCCATGTTTTGAGAGCAATGGCATGTTGCAGGTACATAACAGCAAGCAAATTCCCTAAATCTTATCTACACAAAAAAAAGCAATATTGACTCCCTGACACAATTCGACCACAGAGGGACATTTTTAAGACGGGAAATATGCAAGCTTAATGCCTTCAGTTCCTTTTGAAAGCTTTCTGGGAACCCTCCGGTGTGCAGCCCACCAAGTCAAATCTAATTTCGAAGGTCAGAATTATTGTGAGGAAAGCCCCTGTAACTTGTGTAATAAAGCAAAGGTCAAGTGTAAACTCACTAAAATCGTGGGCATCTCTGACCTTCACTGCTTTATTGTTCTGACAGGATAAGTAGCAACATTGATTTAAAGTGTTCAAATAATAATTATCATTGTTCTACGAACAATCCCATGCTGAAAAGTGACTTTTCTTTCATGGTAATTTTTCTAAGGTATTGTTATTGTCCACTATGCTCTGTTAAGACAAAACATTTTATAACCTACACAGTATAACGGTATGCATATTAAAGTAAGGTTAGCCCAACAGCATAACAGCCAGTCATTTCTAACATGTATGTATGTTCTGAACACCTTATTGAAGATTGGATGGATAGATGGAAGAATAGATAGATGATAAATGGAACGAAGTGAACAAATTAAAATGCATTGCTACTTTTTCTACATTTTCCACTTATTGCCCAACTTGTGCTTCCGATCTGTACCTGTACTCCAACATGGCAGACAAGTACAGAATTATGAGAACAAAAACTATGCTTAGGAGTGCCATTTTTTAAATTTTAAATAAAGCATGTTATACCAATTTTGTTGGTGCGTTTTTCAGAGGGAAGTACACTGGCCATTGCTTTCAAAAGGTAAAGATTGTTTGAGATACGTGTTACTTTTTAACTTCCGTGCACGGTCACGGAATAAATTAAGATCTTAAATCAAAGCGCAACTGTACTCGATTTACAAGGTAGAGCTGTCACTCCGTTTCCGGAGTGGCGCATCTTCGTAGCCGCACGCGATCTCCGCAACAGCTACAGTACTGTGACGTAACTCAACATGGCAACGGACACACACTTGAAAGGCGGCGGAAATAGCGCGTGGCGGAGGGAGCTGTGATGCAAACTAACACAATTATCCCTCACACGGTTGTTTTAAAAGTCCCACAAATCACCATCAAAACTATCGCGACCTCTTCTTTATCTCTATCAAAGCTTGGTTTCCTTAAGCGGAAAAGTGCAAGTCGTCATTTTGTTTTCCACCGCCCACTCTTTGGCCGAGGCAGCATGGCACGCCACACGACGTGCTTCATGCGCACCCATCTTTAAAAAAATAAATGCACCGCTACTAGGCTACTTTGTTTGGTGTGCTCGACGACGTTTACTTCGTTTTACAACGCCAAGTAGTCAAACAGTCGAAAATTTAACACATTTTCACTCTCGACGAAAACGTAATGGTGTAATTTGCACTCTTTAGCAGCGTCCACTTCGATGCTTTTCTTTCTTCAAAGCGTCGTGGAACATGCACAGCCTTCTGTTCTTAAACGCAAATAAATATTAGCGGAGGAGAAACAATGTTGTTGTTTTTTTTAAAGTGTAGCATTTGCCGGGGACAGCGATGTGTGCGTGTTAGCTTGTTTTGTTGACAGCCTGCCGCCGCGTGCTCCCGCACACGGGTGGGCGTGAGAGCTCCTCCAACTTGGCTGGGACACACGCCCCACTAGCGCCACAATGTACACTTTAAAGCGTACAAACGCACACAATTGTGCAACTATTCTATTGTAAAAAACGACTTATATCGACATTTTGAAGTGGTTGCTTTACCCGCCCCGCAACAACACCCTCCCCCCCGGCCCCGGTTACCAGCTTCATCGACCTACGAACAACAACAGCCATTGCATGCGTTGCGAATACAGCAAGATCAGTTTCTTTTTTTAGCATAAAGACATTTTCGGCATTTTTCTTCACTTCAAATCCAACTTTAATCTCATAACGGCGAGTAACGCGTTAAACGGCCGTTGAACGGAGGGAAATCGCACAACTCAGGAGGAGTTTGTAAAATTATATTGCTTAAGAGTCCGAAGACTCCAAACCCACCAGCCTTGAAATATTTTTTTTTTTAAAATAAAAAAAACTGAATGCTTACCTTGCAAAGTTGTGTAAAGTTGGCGAAAACAAAAGTAGTATTCCGTTTAGGGTTTGTGTTTTCAAACGGGACTACGCGTCTCTTGTTGATGTCTGCGCCTGTGGGCCGGACTGGAGAGTTGTGGACACGAGTGCGCATGCGCCGTCCTAACACGCCTCCATTTTGGAGGCCGCGATATGATTCTTCAATCGTGTTCATTTGCATAAACGACATCGTGACGTCAACGTGCGTCTGCATTCTGATGCCCATATAAGGATGGGAACGTTGCGCGGGAACTGGGGGCTCGGCCCCGGTTGCTAGGGCACATTGGAGAATGTCGGCAATGGGGCCTGCTTTACTCCAGACCCGCCAGATGGCAGAAAGCAGACCGCTCAACTGCGATAGCGGTGCTATCCGAGTTTAAAGTATTTTACATCAATATGTACCTAATTTTAAGTTGATAAACAACCACATTTCTTGCAAATATTTTAAGCCTCTATTTTTAATGTTAATAATAATAATTCAGATTAAAAACAAAATATGTCTGAAAACCATAAAAAAACAAAACTATTTTTTAATGTTGATAATAATAATTCAGAGTAAAAACAAAATATGTCTCAAAACAAAAAAAAAATCGACTCAATGTAAAGCAATTGTTTACCTCGCAAAACATTCAGTGTAAAAACAGTCCATGTCGAACAATTCAGGATACACGGAGGATTTATTTTTTAAAATTGGATTGAAAAAAAAAATCCACATTAATTTGAATATGCATGACAAATCAATTCTCAAATGCATCCTTTCCTCATGTATGGGTGATGGGCCTTCCATCACCCTTTGCTTAGTTATGGATTCCAGCATTGCATCAAAACTTGCTGACAGCACTGTCACCAAATCACACCCCTTAAAAGGCACTCATCCGCAGTCAAGGTACAAATTTAACTCGTACAGTAAATCAAGACACTCCTGGACTTCACAACCAAATTTAAGGTAGGTAAACAATGAGGGGAAAAAAACCAATCCATTCCACTTGTTTCATTAGTAACTTTAATCTGTGACGTCACATTTTCATAAATAACCTTCATTTATTGCTCTCTCTAATCTGTATTTAAATGACAATAGAGGCTGGGTTACATAGTGCTGGCGGGGCAGTGCAGGACAAAGACAGCATTTCCTAACTGGTAAATGAAATGCAATACAGGGAACCACCGCTGTATCACAGATATTTTTGCAAGCGCTTTTAGGCAGTTTTACAGGACCCAAGCAAATCTGAATTAGGCTTCGGTCTAGTACCCCATTGTTCCACAACATGCCGGTCAGAATGGAGGTCTTCTCAAGAGATACAACATAATTAACAGCAAGAATAAGAGGTAGAGAATGTCGCAAATTAAACTTAAAAGTAAAATTGCTAGTTAGTCTTAGCTTCCTGTTTTTTCTTTATTTTTGTGCAAAAGTAAACTAAGACAACCGAGCTCTCCTTGTTTTCTAAAAATGCTGAAAAATGACTTGGGCAATTAAGCTCTCAATTAAGCCTGTATGTTGTGTTGTGTTGCTTGTCTGCGTGTTTGAAAGGAGTTGCTTGAAAAGTTATAACCACTAACATCCATGGCTAGTTGCAGATGAAATGATATGGTTTGGGTGAACATTTTTAATGTTCAATATGTCGTCATTTTTAGTTACTGTAGATTTCAACTGCACACTTTGCATTTTAATAATCAAACCAGTCCTTTTCCCCAAAGTGATTCCTTGACAGAAAGAGCGTGAGAATAGGCGCTAAAGAATATTTTTGCGTTTGGATTCATTTAAATATGTTTCAAATATCGGGGAGGATGGAAAACTGTTTTCAAAAGTTGCAAAATATATCCTTCTGATAAAAGAGGAACACTGTATAATACTTTTGTGGTTTTTACCAGCTGGCGCTCTCACTTTCATGTATAATACAAACAGTAGGACCACCATACACAGGATCAGAATCTACAGTTTGGACACAAGAATGATGTATTTTAACTGGAAAACATGTCACAATATTGAGAGATTATTAGATGAGGCAACCATATTTACAAGAAAGGAAGTGGACCTGGAATATTCAGAGTCTGATCAACACAAAAAAGTGAAGTTAACAGCACCGATATAATAAGAACAAGAGCATCATAACATACCACAACACAGGGGAACAAAGTGTCGAAATAAGTAAATAAGGCCCAAGTCCTGATAGTTGGCATCACAATACACTATAGCGACAAAACAAATGGATTGGCCATGCATGTGTTTCGTTATAAGTCAACAGAGTGCAAGCAACAAGAGTAGGAGGGGAGTAAACACTGAAAGGGGTAAGTACACGCTCAAGGCAAAATAGGATTATTATCTGTGTATAGGTGCATCTTATTACGAAATAAAATTTAGTCCAAAAGTTCACTTATTTCAGTAGTTCAAGTGAAATTCATGTTTGACCTGTGACTGACAAACAGTTTACACCAACTAACAAGTGCAAAAAATACAGGCTTTACTCCTAAAAAGTACCGTATTTTCCGCACTATTAGGCGCACCTAAAAACTTACATTTTACTAAAAAAAAAAACACAGTGCGCCTTATAATGCAGAGCGCCTTATATATGGATCAATTGATGAATTTGTTGATCCATACTGGTTGTACACAGTGCTCTGCCAAATTGTTTCAGTACGTTTTAGTACGACTAGTAAATTACAAGGTCGCATCGCTTCCCAACATTACGGCAACTGTAGTCAGGGGGCGTCACCGAATAGCTGTTGTACCCGCGAGGCTATTTCATTTCAAAATAGGCTGCTCCGTTAATGTTTCGAGTACATTTACGGATTGATATGGAAGGGAAACATAGGTAAGCAGTACCAATGCGTTAGATCGAACTTTAGTCAGTTCCGATCATTTTATAGGAAATCGTTTGAGAAACGCGATTGTTTACAGAGGGCTCGTTGGTTATTGGCTAGTGGATGCATACCGCAACCCTAGTCAACCTCAGTTTGTTGCAGTATAGCTTCTATTTTATGCGCTTTATAATCCGGTGCGCCTTATATATGGACAAAGTTTTAAAATGGGCCGTTCATTGAAGGTGCGCCTTATAATTCGGTGCGCCTAATAGTGCGGAAAATACAGTAAATGTAATATTTTCGGAAGCGATTGTAGCATTATGCCGTTTGAACGCTGCACTTAAATATTGGAGAACTGAAGGACTGTTCTCATTCAATTCAATTGTATTCCACATAAAAGATGAATATTTTTTTCTTATAAATCTTTAAATGTTTAAAACAGACAGTTCTTAAATATTAATCACAAATCTATTCAACTTGAAAATACAACTGAACTGTACTTAGACGATGTTTCTATTTTGTAATACACTTTGAGAATCACTGTGTTAAAATTCCAAACACATGATAAGAACTTCTGATTTTTAAGTGATCATTTGGGTTTATGGATTTATAAGTAGTATACTTAGCATAATGCTTTTGCAAGTAGTGGAGAGCTAGTGATCAATGCACTTTTTAGCCGTTAATTGAACACAGAGAGAATTGCAAAACAGAACAGAACAGCTGCTTTTGAGCACAATTCACGCTCTGCCACTCAAATGCAGACTCGCCGATGTAACACGCCACACAATATTTTTCTACACGTTTCACTTCCTCAATTGAACCACTGAGATAAATGAAGTTTTCCACCATATTGTCACCGTAACAGTAACAATTGTCACCTGTCTTGTGTTACCCAGTTAGTTTCTTGTCCCCTTGACACTTGACTATTACAGGCCTCGAATTTTTCAGGTGAGGTTTGTGCGGAAATTGTAAAGGTAAAGCGTCAGAGGAACAAAAGTAGTCTTTTCAAGGGTATCAGCCATTTGACAAGAAACAACTATGCGCTTTTTTTCTGAGCGTGCACCCGATGAGGTGCAAAAAATAAACACTGACCGTCTGTCCATGTGAAGTTGGAATTGATGAATTTTGTCCACATATTCTTTTTTCTTCTCCACAGTGTAATCACACAAGGGGGATCTGACTACATCCCAAAGCAGGTACAGTGTGTAAAGACATTTACAGGGCAACAAGTTTGGACCTCACGTGGCATCTTTCCCGTCCACAGGGGATTTTTTTAAAGATATTTCTATAGCAAATGAGAAGTTCAGAAGGGGTGACCACCGTTAGGGGATGTCAGAGGGCCACGCCCTTGACCAGCGAAGTCTCCAGCGTGACGGTGAACTCGTTGAGCGTGTGCAGGATGCGAGAGAGAGAGTGCACAGCAGAGCGGTCGCGCATCAAGGCGCCATCCTCGTAGGTGCGAGACGTTAGGGGACACTCGGCCAACAGTGGAAGCCACTGCGAAAGGAGTCGGTCCCTAAGAAGAGAACAGGCCAGGTGGTTAAACATGCTATGTTAATTTCTTTTGGCTTATCTATAGTGTTTTGATCATATATACAGCTAGTTGCATGAGTCGATTAGTGATCAGGTAAATGTGCGTATTGTGGAGCCTCTCACCTGACTCCCAGGCAAACCAAAAGCTGGAATTTGCCCTCTTTGCCAATGTTTCGTGGCGAAGCGCTGATGGAGTTGACATAGTGGCACAGTAAGTCGCAAGGCGGCTCCTTTATCAGCATTGAGCCCGGAGGGTGGCCCGGCTGGTCGGCCGTCTCCATGGAAACCACAGCCTTTTCTATTACAAAGAGATACACACATTTACATAACTTTAAGAATGGATATACACTGCTGTTACAAGTGGAAAATTCACATTTTATGCCTATATCAATTTTTACAAATATTTCGACTGACAAATTTTATTTCTATGAGGTGCCAAAAAAGATTTAAAAAGAAAAATCACACTTAAACCAGAAATTGCATACCTTCCTCCAAAACTCATATGCACCCAAGAAACTGTCATACCAACCATAAAACAACTCACAAAAAAATTCGGTGTCATAAAAAAACACCTAAAAAAAACTTTCTCACCCAAAAAACCTGTGACACACACAAAAAAAAAAAATCACACATCAAAACCCCTTTCAACTCATACAAAAAAAATCTCACACTAGTCCAAATATAGCCTTAGATTTAGCATAAAGTAAAAGTGGAATGGAGTTGAATTCAGTTTGGAAGCCTATATATAGAAGGAGACCAACAGAAAGTGTACATTACATCAAATAACTCACCCACAAAGTCCCAAACAAACACATTTCTCTGGAAAAGACGACTGGACTTGAAGCCATGGAGGAGGAACTTCTCCAAAGAGGGAACCAGGCCTCCCTCGCCACATAGCAACATGGTCAAGTTGCCTCTCTGCCAGAATTGAAAGGGACAAAGAGAGACATTTTCACAGTAAATATATGGCCTGAAATTGATTATGTGTTACATTCCATACACACACCTCTTGTTCAGGTTTGTGAAAGTGCTTGACGAGATTATTAGCTGCCTCCCTCATGTCTTCATGGACTTCAACAGACACCACTCCTGCCAAGAGACAAAAACAAGAGTACAGTCAGAGAGCGAAAGCAAGTACACGAACTGCCATTGCTCACAAACAATACTGTCTTCTATCCAGAAGAAGTTAACGTGTACTTTTCCGTACGTACTCGTCCTGTTTCCAAGGGATCCCAGCACAGCGCGTACGCCCTGGGAAGGCGAAGCTAACTCCGGCGGCGTCCCGGTCCATCTTCCGAAATCCTCCTCGCCACCAGGTGACACCAACTGCCCAATGAGGACTCGTTCCAAGCTGCCGTCGCCCACGCCTTTCCCTAACCATCGGCCACAAGGGAATCTGGCAGGGAGGACCATGCATATTTTAGAAGCAGAAGAAAAAATGATGCAGGGAAAAAAGATTGTCCTGAAGTGCACCTGCACAACTAAAGATGTAACCAAACTAGAGACATTTTCAAAAAACAGCAGCTTGTGCTTGTATTTGATTTTATTAGAATGAGTAGGTGAACCTAATTTTGCGGCTGGTGAGTGTACCCAAAGAGGAAGTGTAAAAACCTGGCTGGCAGAGCACAAATGGCACACATTAAAAACTAGAATGTCGTCTATTTTGCATATTTGAAAAGCATGTAGCCTTCAAAGAGTGGCTGCTATTCTTACTTGTATGTGTGTCCCGTGATCTCATTGTAGACCATCACACAGTCAATGAGACACTTGGCAAGCAGGCCCGAGTTCTCCTGTCCCAGCTGCAAAGTACTCAGTCGGCCCAGGTTCTTACACTGGAACAAAAACAACTGTTGTTCACGCAAACTCATAAGATGCGATAAATTTGACTTTGCCTCAAATTAGATCATTATGATGAAATGACCTTTTTATGATCCTTTTTATTTGTATTTTTTTAAATATTTCTTTGTAATTTATTATAAATACATATACATTTTATTATAATAATAATTATAATATATATTATATTGTAAATATTTTTATTTATGAGACAAACCTGGAAAAAAATCTCCTGGGTATTCTTGGGGATCTGTCTCACTCCAGAATCTCCCATTTCTCCAGACACACACACCCACGGGTTGACCGTCGCCATGGCGATGCTCAGCTTCTTCATGGGGATGATAGAGACTCGATAGGGAATGTCTGTAGAGAGGCGGGTTGTTTTTTAGCAATAATATCATTGCTTATTTTTATCATCCTTCTGTCAGTCTATTCATCCATTCTATCTGATGTCATTAAGAGTTTTTTTTTTCTTCCGTGTAAAACACTCTGGATTTGCATTACGTATGAATGGTGCTGTTCAAATAACCTTGCCTTGCCTATGGGCGCTTTTGTCACAGTTTTATTTGTATTGACTCACTGATGGAGGCAAAGGCGCGCGTGAAGCAAAGGTAGTCCACCGTGTTGAGCGACAGAAGGTGGAATAGAAACTGTTCTCTTTCTTCCTCGCAGAGAAGGAAGGCGTGAGGCTTGTATAGCTGTCTGCGTAGAAAAACAAAAGCAAAACAAGGTCATAAAACGGCACCAGAAAAAAGCAGGATGAAATTCATTGTTTACCTAAGCAACTCCTGGTTTGTAAGCATCTCTTTAAGGTGCTGTGAGAGCATCTTCTTCTCCAGAGTCAAGCTGATCCAGGCCCGGGCTTGTGCCACCTCAGACATTCCCTCACTCATCGTCTGGATAAACCTGAAAGAAGAGAAAAATATGCACATCAAGAATATTAAGTAGTCATTTGGACGTGACATATTGTTACTAACCTCATATCTTGTACCAAGGATCCTTTTTGAAGGACAGCGCCATCGTCATATGTTCTCTGCTCTGTGCCTGGATATATTTAACAAAATCAAAACTGACTGAATCTCACGCAGGGATAAAAGGAACCTTGGACTACACTAGATGATGTCTAATACTTCATTCTAATCTCTCTTACCTGGAGATTCAGCAGGCACCTCTGTTTTCTCTAAAGCCGCTTGGTAATGAAGCAGATGCGACCACAGAGCTGACTTTCCCTGTTTAAACATACCAACACACATCTGTTAGTGCCCTGAAAACATTTTCATTTGGTTGACGTGAGGATGCAGGATCTGACCTGTTTCATCTGCAGACCGTGGCCCCAGGTTCTCTCCAGTAGGTCGCACAGACCGTGAATCAGAGTGTTCTCCTGCAGGCCGGTGATATTGACCTCCCCCTGACCCACTTCCACATTCTCCTTTCCCATCCTCTCCATCAACATACGTTTGGTCTAGAAGAGTAGAGAGAATTGAAAAGCAATAGACCAATTCAGAATGTTGATAAAAAAAGACATCAATTGTCAGACGGACTGAATGCTGACCGTAATTACATTTTTTAACAGTAAGTAAAGACATTGTCAAAATTCTCATTGAGGACTGGCTAATTGAATTCTTGGATTAGTGCATGAATTTTGCAGCTGAAATGGATGATGTAATGTCCTCTACTAGCATGCAAGCCATTGTTTTCCTGCATTACTCAAAGATTCCAAACACTACTTAGCAGAGATAATGACTTTTGTAAACTATCAAGAGAATCTCACCTTCAGTCGACACTCGTTCAGCAGCCCTTGAACAAACTCTCTGTGCGTCTGAGCGATGACTTGAGGCGAAAGGTCCAGAAATTTAAGATGGTTAAGGTGTTTTCTTACCAATGGGTGCTTCTGCTGAGGGAACCAAAATCAACCAAGGCATAAGGGAAGCGTGTTTTTGTACGGACTTGTTTTTGAACGGCAAACAAAGCACCTGTCTTTGCTCAGGATCAGGCTCTGCTGATGTCCTCCAGGAATCGGATCTGCGTGATGGTGTGACACGACTGGACCGCCTGGACGTAAACACACATTTTGCACTGAAGAAATTGCAGGCACCAAATATTCCCAAAATACCATCCTTGTGTAAAGTGAGTTCTAACACTGCTCAATAGCAAAGCTTTATGAGTCTCCAAAGATTTGATTTTGTAAATCTGTATATTATTATTATTATTATTAGACAGATTCAGAAAAAAATCCTAGAAAGATTTACTAGCATTGCGTCTTTGATTAAACATTAGTTGACTAGAGAATTTTGGTATTGCTTTGTATGACGTAAATAGCACTTGCTGCAAGCAACTAGCACTCTTCTCTTGAAAAAGTTTAAGTGTAAGAGTCATCTACTGCAGTGTGCAAATGAGTTTACTTTATGCCATCAGCGTTAATCATGGCAGAAAGAGCTGTAGCAGAAAGAGCTGTGACTGACTACATTGAAGCAAGCCAAGTGCCATCCACAAAAAGACAATCAAGCTGATTCGTAACCCCGATTTGGAAATGTGCCTTGAATCCAAACTGTAATACAGTGTGCCCCGGCTATAAACTACATTATTATGGCTCGGTGTTTGCGCCTTTGACATACTGTAGTAATTTTTTTTTTTAGTTTGTATGTGTTGATGTTCCATGTGTGTTAAAGTATAAGTTGCTTGAAAGTTTATTACTGTAACTATGCTATACTGTAAAGTGACTTGTTCTTTAATACATAACACATAATAATTATTAATAATAATTTATTATCATTATCATACAGTACATTTAATTTGTCCAGATTTTTTGCGCCTGGCTAGAATCAAGCCCAGTGATCCCCCGTGAGAATCTGTGGTTAACTATTCATTTTCTGACTGATAACGTCATCCTCCCCTTTGTATGACACCATCTGCTTTAGACATTGTTCGTCAACCCGGGATGAAAGACTCACTTGGTGCTTTGGGAGTGTATGAGGACATCTGCCTGCAGCTTGGGAAAGTAGCCCGGCTGGTGGCGACCCTGGCCGATCCTCATGTCCAGGAGGTGAGGGTGTATGGCGGTGTGGTCGGCCTTCAGCAGCCTGCGCTCGATGGCCTGAGCTGCATGCATGGACACAAAGTTTACATACAGTCATGGAAACACAACGGTGCTTGTCACTTAGAGGGGAAACAAAGGCCTGTTCATAAAAGATGCCATTCTAATACTAACTCAAGTTCAAATTAAATAAATAAAAAACACAACACATACAATGAGTGTATATATACCCAGGTTTTCTGACACATTATGTAAAGAAGGGCAAACACACAGCGATGGTGGCACCGTCATATATTCGGCATACATTCAAAAGAGCTAAATGAGCAGACTGGAAGAAGGGACACAAAAACAGCTCATCCCCCACCACATTCTTTGACGCACCCCCATCTTTAATGCTCTTCCATCCGCACCCCGCCCCCTCTAAGCAGCCTTATTCCTGCACTCGTTTTGCCTTTTATGGAAATTGACTTTGATATTCATACAAGAAATGTTTTATTCGGTTTGATGTTCTTGTGCGCAATAATGCTGCAGAGAATCATCAACTGAACACAAACCAGATGGGCAACTCTGATTAAATATGTTTTTTTTCTCCTTTCTTAAAAAAATTTCTTGATTGATATTTAAATGAATAATGAGTGCATCGTGTTAGCAAATTTCATGTAAATGCAATGATTTATCTACGAATGTATTTAAAATTGCAATCGACTACATAACAAACACAAGATACGTAAATATTAAAACACGCCTTACAAACACATTGTAAATTCATGCGTAGAAAATATTGTACGATTCGTCTGTGTACGTCCGTGAAAGAGGCGGGGCCAAGAAGTGTGACCTTTGCTGCATGACAACCCGTGGCAAAAAGGACAAAATACGTTTTGATGTTGTCATTACGCATTTCCAGGGTACCTGATTCAAAGAGCGTGGAGCATTTCCTGTAGCGACTCCCGGGAGACTCGGCCTGGTCCGTGTCGTAGAGTCGCTCCCTTTCCAGGCGACTGTCAAAGAGCTGTTGCAGTGGCTCGCGGTCAGCCCAGCGAGAGATCACCTTGCCGTCGGCAAAAGATGAAAACATAGACGTCTCCAGGAAGCGGGATAGGAAATGCAAGTGGGTCACAGGCTGAGCTGAGAGGAAGGCACCCTGGAATACGGAAGGTCCACAAGGAAATAATGTTGAATGAGATCCTACTTCTTAAATAAAATTAAGATTGACATATTGATGATCAATATCACAATATTATATATAACAATATTGAGCCAAGGCACACATCAAAACTCACACAGGAATATTTGGCATTTACAAAATCACTTTTTCTCCATTACTTTGGACAAAAAAACAGCCAATTCATCATTATGTAACGTGGCAAAAAACAATTTAAATTTTTTTTTTTCCAATTATTTTGTGGGAGAATCTCAAATTTTTGTGTGTAGGCCCAAGTTTCACCTACATATACTATCAGCTCACTCCATGTTGGATAAAAAGAATCCGAAACAAACAGCACCAAAAATATTTTTTGAATAGCATTCCATGCTAGTTAATGCAATTTTAGGCAATTTAACCAAGCTGTTGTGAGGTGCTTCGATTTACTAGAAGCGCACACATTAAAAAATAGCATTATTATCTACCATTAAACATGACTGCTAAAATGCTGTAAATAGTACAAAACAATTTCACACGGTGAAGAACAAACAGTAAAAAAAGCGTGGGAAAGGACAAAGAAAAGTAAAGGTTTGCTCTGCTGGCTGGTGCACTTCATGACCTGCAGCTAATATGTCCAATTAGATGCACATAAGGGGAAGCCGCACCAGCCTCAACTAGACGACTGCCAAACCTTGGAGTCATTTGTGTACTTAAGTTATTTTTGTCAGTAATCCAAAGCTCTCTGATAACCTGGCAAGTCCGCTTAGTTTCTGAACTTTAATGTACTCCATTCGTGCTTTATTCCAGAGAATAAACGAATACTTTTTGTTTCTCTCATTCCCTGTGGGGCGGGGAATTACCGTTTTTTACCATGTATAATGCGCAAAATTTAAATTAAATTTGTCCTAAAATCTGGGGTGCGCATTATACATGGGTAAAGAATTTTTTTTTTATCTGGATATCATCCGGAGGCCGCCATTACAGATGGGCTTTCTTCTCTGCTGTTCACTTCAAACACGCTCCATAAGAACACAATGCTCTCGTATCAGACGCTTGCTCGATCACCTGCTCGTTTGCTGTCACAATGTACCCTACACAAATCCGAAACATTTCTTCGCTATCGAGTTTGCTAGCGCATGCGCAGTGATACTAACCGGCAGAATAACATCCGGTTGTTCCCAAAGATGATCTTTTTTCTGCAATAATTTTACGTTTACGGATTTAAGTAGGAGTCAAAATTTGGGTGCGTATTATACATGGGTACAGGCTTTTTTCCAGCATCAACATGCCATTTTTAGGGTGCGTATTATACATGGGGGCGCATTATACATGGAAAAAAACGGTTAGTCCAACGATAGAGGTTCCATTTAAAGTGGTTCCATGCTCTTCCACAGTTCATTCTGACATCTTTTGAGAAAAGATGCAGCATAATAGAAGAAGGCCTCCATTTAAGATGCAGAGAAAATATATGTACAAATCACCTTCAAAACTTTAGTACAGAATTACATCAATGTCCATTTTCAGTTGTTTTTTTTTGGTTGAAAAATATAAACAAATTTGACTTGACTTGAATCTCTTCTAGAATATTCCTGGGGGAAAAAAACGCAAAAAAAAACAACAACAAAGGTTCACTTTACCTTGTCGAAGTTGAACGTTCCCTCTCGATTACTCATCCAGGAATCTAAATCGTGTGCACTGTGGATGACGAACTCCTCATAGCGGCCAAACATTGTAGCGAATCGTCCAGCAAACACCTCTCTTAGTTGAATGTTCATCTTCGCATCACTCAAAGCCTTCTCCTCTTCCTCCAATACGCGCCCCAGCGTCTTCTCTTGGCCTGATAACTTGTCTCCTCCGCACCTCCAAGCCAGAGCCTGCAGCCTCTCTAACGCTTCCAGCTCTTCTCCCCTGAGGTTCCCGTTCCTTCTGTCCTCCATCAGATCCTCCAGGACTAGGCTGCTCAGTTGAGGGGAGGCCGGGGTGGGCTTTGTGAGAGCACTTCCCTGCAGAGGGACCCCAAAATGCTGCAGAATGTCGCTCAGTTCCCGCACTAGCTCAGCTTGGTCCGGAAAGGCAGGGAGACCCTCTGGAGGGTCCACGCAGTGGTTGTCAATGTCCACGAAGCAAAGGTTGGCCTATGCAGGGGGAAAACAAAAATTCAATCACCTCTCCCATCAGATAATTAAAATTGCATGAAACTATGCAGTCCTTCATATCTTGGAGGCAAACTGGAAGAGCTGCAAACATTCAATTAAGATCCCAGATCAAGATTTCCATCCGCTCAATTGGTTCTTGCCACTTTGAAACCCGAAAGAGGATGAGCTGAGCTTTTGCAGCAAGAGAAAGAAGAGACCGCCAGCACTGCACAAATTACATTCATTACCGCCAAGAAACAAGCATTTGCACCTTAAGATTAAAATGAAATAAAAAATGTTTTATGGAAATCCCAAGCAAGCAAAGAACATGCCAACACAGCAAAAGCCGAGATTCAAACCCAAGCCTGAATATGAACATGCTAAGCGTACTTTTGCCAATTGATTACATATCTGAAATCATGAGTTTATATGTGTTTTATATTGGAATAAAATTCTCTATTGCAGAGACAATGTTGTCCTTTTTTGTCTATTAGCTATTCATTCCGATATTGCTAAGCTTTTTCATCTACAAAGTTAAAGCTTTTTTCCATATCCAAACGTTATAGCTAGTAATTACTCTAATTAGTTCATTTTGACCCGTTCCTTGTATCTAAATGTTAGATCGACTTTAATTGTGATTCCAGAACCTCTTGAGAGAACCTCTGAGAGCTATTTGTAAAATGTTGACTATCTCAGATAGCCACTATTAATTATTATCTTTGCAAAACTGCATTTCTTGACCTGAAATCATTGTGCAGATATAGCCAGGGAAATATCACAGTCGAAGTAGCGCAGCTTAGTCAGTAGCCACACAACCTTGAGCAGCGACCTCTGACAGTCAGATTAATGCCTCAGGGGGGACGATTGGAAGGTACACGTTGATCCAGCCTGACTCAGCTTCATCCTCCTACTCTCTTCACTTCCTGGTTTGTTTTGAAGGTTGTTTCCCACCCCGTGTCATCAAATTGCACGGAAAAACAATGTGATCATTAAGTCACATGAATTATTCACTATCTCTCATGCTCATACACTGCAGCCTTTCATCCATGCCCCCAAGCGACTCGGTTGCCTTCTTTCTAGGGCAACTTTAAAAGAGGCTGGGTCGAGATATTCACACAGCATGCAGTAATGTTGCACGATTGACTGGATTAGTGAGCGGGGTACAGCAGAAAATACACTGGTTCAAGAGGGAATATTGCGCAAGATCTCAAATGTTGCTTAAAGTGGAAATACAGTATCAAGTAAAAGAGACTTTTTAGTGGCTTGTAAAATAATCAAATGTCAAGCCAAGTAAATTGTTAGCTGCTACTTTTTGAAGATGTTGTGTCTGCATCACAGTGGCGCTAATTGACAAATTGATTTCAAAATCCAGAATTTCACACCTCATGAGGCAGTTGGAGGGAGGCTCGCTGAGCGCCATCCCTGCGTTGGATGCCCATTAGGAAAGGTACAGGAGCGTCCAGGAGGTGGTGTAGAGGTGTAGAAATGATGGGAAGGTAGATGTGCTGCCACTGGAAGGGGAATAACAATGTCGTGATGCCCTCCGCCACTGTCATCAAGCGCTGGTAGTCTGAGGAGGAAGATCAGCAGTGAAGACACACTTATGGTTCGAAAGAAGATTTTCATACCTTGAGAGTAGAGCAGGATTTGCGTCTCCAGGAGGGAGCATGTAAGCAGCTGCACCATGTTGTCCACGCCAAGCAAGGAGAAGGCTTCCCTCAGAGGATACTCCCCGAGAGGAAGCTCACCGGGGCCGGGCCGTTGACACAAGATGGGGCCCTGCACGCCGTGAAACCTCAGCGAGCGGCCGGGCGGCGGTAGGGGCACCTCGTAGAGGATGTTGTGAATGTAGCTTTCCAGCGGGAGAGGTGGCGCCGTTTGAGAGGCGACGGCCTGGTGAAGCTGAGACAGGAAGTGGCGAGACGCTCCGAGGAAGGGGAGCGGCGTGAGGAGGCAGAGGGCTTTGGACACGTACAGCGTGTCATGAGACGGGTCGAAGGAGCCGGCGCAACCCAGACAGGTGGCGGCGGCGTTGCCGGCCGCTAGAGACTCGCCGTCAGACTCATCCAGGCTGCTCCCCAGCGAGTCCATGCTCGAAGTGGAGGGAGAGGAAGCGGACGAGGGGGCGGAAGAAGAGGAAGCGGAGTGATGCTCCACGTGGTGCATCCGGTGAAGGGTCTGCATGGCTGTGATGATCTGCGCACCTGTCACCTCCTCGTAGAAGGTGTGGACAAAGCCGTAGGAGCGCGAGCCGTCTTCAAATCCGATGGTGAAGGAGTGGAAGTGAGACTCCAGGCGGTCAGCCTGAGTCCGGAAAGAAAGACCCCTCGGCATGCAGAGCTGATGACGCAGAGGGAGAATGACAACAGTGACAAGAATGTAACAGTTTTGCAACAGTTGCATACAGTACAGTGAGTGGTGCCTTGCAAAAATGGAAACAAATTAGTTGCGCCTGCTCATTTGTAGTAAATTAATCATTTCTGGATTAATCAACTAAAATTCCACTACATGTCACCATTCAAAGTCATTTATTTGTAGTAAATAATTTTCTGACCATTTCACCTCAATTTAGCCTGTCAGGATATATTGCTGTCATAGAAAGCTAAACAAAAGTACATTATCTTTCATTTTGAAAAAAATCTGACTAACTAACTAACTGTAATTCTGCATTTCACTATACTATACGAAGCTGGCGTACAAAATTGACTGAAGATACACTATTTGCAGTAAATGATAACATTTGGACCAATTAAATGAAATTCTACCCGTGACTGAAAGTTGAAGAAAGAAAAGACAGGAGATGACAATCTAAGCTTTTATCTGATCTGTTTTTTCTTCATTACAACAATAAACATATTCAAAAATAAAGTCAACCATTGTTTTGTTTACACAGTATATCATCTGCAGCCAAACTATTTGTATTTTGTCATTTGCATAAACATCACACCGATTTAAACCACTGGTATTCATTTTTAACCAGAAAAGTCCTCCTTACTCGTTGAACTAATTCTACATTCTCACCGTGTTGACTGCATCCTTATTGAAGATGTTCCTGTCTGTGCTCTCGGGGTAGTGGACCAGAACCCTAGATTTGAAGGACCGGTGAATGGGGCTCTGCTCAAAGCTCTCTCCTGAAAATCAATTGAGAGATAATTTGTTTCAACTGATGCACAATAGACAGAAAGTGAACATTGCAAGAACACATGTCAAAATCATGCTTCTTGAGTGGTTGCACTCAAATCTCCATGTTACAAATGGTGACTGTGTCAGAAGCCCGGAAGAGAAAATCGCCCTGTCTTGAAAGTGGGCAAAAGAAAAAAGCAAGTAAGGAACTGAATTGAACCCAAATAACCTCAATGTGCCCTGCAACTGATTAGCAACTGGTTCAGGGTGTAGTTTACCGTTTGTAGGTCAGTCAGATGCAATAGACTCCAGCACCCCGTCACCCTGAACATGATAAGTGGCATTGAAAATTGATTGGCTGTGAGCAAAGAAAAAAAATTGTACATCAACTTGAATACTAAAATTGGCAATACTAAAATTGCAAATTCCCTTCACTTTTACAAAATAGAGATGTTACTCGTAAATTTTATTACCATTAATCTTTTTTTAAATTTGATCAGTTCTTTCTAGTCTCCAATTTCAAAACTAGTTATTTATCACTGTGTTATGTAGCCTTTAATGTACAGAATAATATGAGAAGTTCATACATTTATTTGGGTTGACAGTCATGAAGGAAACTATGACTACGATGCAACAAAAATGAATTTGACACCCCTGGTTTAAAGCGTTTCGTCTGGTTTGACTGAACGGCAGCTGCAAAAGAATGACTCGCCCGTGTATTAACACTTGAGCAGATGAGGACACACATATCAAGTGAAGGAGATTAAAATAGCAGCCGGCATCAGCTGCTTCTAACTTATAGCCAGACAGTAGTGGGAAGTACTCCATTCGATTTTTTGGCAGGAATCTGTATTTTACTCGGGCATTTCTTTTTCTGACAATTTCGTATTGAAACTATTTTGTGGTTTTGTTTTGTGGGGTCAGGGAGTCCTCGTCATTCCCCTTCAAGCACCCCCCCCATGACCGTCATCTGGAGCGAACGGGTCGAATCTGAAGCCTCAGCCAGGCGGCATTCCAACGGGCAGCGTCATGTGAAATTTGATTAGGCTGCACAACACACTGCACTGCATTGAGGAACCAACAACAGCAGATTGTTCCTGGGTGCTTGGCAGTTCTCTATTGACTCACATTCGAGAGCTCAAACGTCTCAACATACATAAATCGTTGAGAAGTCTTGTTTACGTGGAATAATTTCAGTTTAGGAGTTCCAACAATCAATGGATTAAACTGTCAAACACTAAATAGTATAAATCATATCATATAAAAAACAATGTAAAATGGGTAATTACTACATAGTTTTGACTTATTCACAAATCACCATATAAATTTAAAGGTGTTTTTATTTAAACGCTTTTTTTTTTATCTTTGAGGACAGTTTTAGTGTACTATACAGGAAATTGTTTATTTGGAGGTTACCTACCTGGAACAGATCTAAAAATCTTTTTTTATGTATAGTTTTGCCCCACCCACACACTAAACACACCTTTTAAAGGATACTTTGCCTCTCGAAAAACATGACTGGCTGAATGAAGAGACTCACTTGTACAGTTTCGAGGCAAGCTTGGGTCAAGCTGCTTTTGTCACTTCCTGATGAAGTTAACAATAAAACTGACACTAGATTTAAGTACAGTACCCTTGGACGCATTGATGCGTATTGCATCCAATTAGTTTACTGAACATGGACAATGTTGTCAAAACAAATCTTAATCCCGATCCTGCACATTCAGCAGCTGTCTAGTCTCATGGTGCGAAACAACTAATTTAACAAGCCATTGAACACACACACACACACACATGGATGTCCTCTGTTTTCACAGACATGGAAAATGATGTGAACAATCTTACATTTTCAAACTCCAAATTAATGAATAGCCATAATATGTATAATGTGTAAATCCTTTTCATGACATGAGATCAGTCCTCATACTCCCCAAAAGGAAACACAGATAATGTCATCAGCAATGTACAGCACAAGAGCGAAGAGTACAGATAATTAGATATGACGTAAACTCGGTACATTAGAGATGCAAGGACCATTAAATGACATGAGTAATGCTGTATTTCAACCAAGGGAGAGTTAGTCCAGGCTGACTTAACGCTACAAGTACCAAAAAAAGGATTAAGGTACCTTGCCGGCGAAATTGATACTTCACTGGAATTATTTTGTCTACATGGCTGACAGACACGCACCAAACCTGTCTACGAGGTGTGTTTCAAAGCCACTTGATAAAAACATATCCAAGATGGCACTGATGACTAATGTCTGGAATTATATGAAGAATTCAAAGAGCAACAGGTTAGACTTCCCTTCAAGTGAATTATTTGGTGAGAAACAATCTTGTTCCTGACTGGCTGCATTTGACAAGGCAAGGAAATAATACTGTGCTAGCTGAGTAAAATGTTCTACATTTGTTGTACTGTTGAATAAAAATTAATGAAAGAAAATCACTTTTCACAAAAACATTTTCACCTATAGGTATACTCACCTTTGTTGCCAGGTTTATACATTATGTTGACTGTTGATTTATTTTGATCAACTTGTAATTTTCACAGTTAGGGGTGTGAGATAAGAATGTATGACTAACTCTTCAGCTCGGTTGCGGCTTAAGGCCCAACGTTCCCATGAAGGCAGGAAATCCCTTGAAGAAGCATATCCTGCTGCCGCTTCTGCTGCAGTGGCGAGGCGATGGCCTGCTGTTACATAAGCAGATTGACAACGATCGCCGCAAGCACCCAAGCAGCGGAGCGGTCACCCTCTCAGTGGGAAGCCAGCGATTAAAGGCGATGCAGTTAGTTAGAAGACAAAAAATCATTGGCAGCTTTAACATCAGCAGGGTTATTCCTTCCATCCCTGCCAGACTAGTGTCGCATTTAATATCATAGTGACGGAAGGCTATTGTTTTTTTCCACAATTCCAACCAAGACATGACGTTTGATGTTCCAGACAGAATTTGTCTACGCCACGGTTCACTGTCAACATCGAGGAGAAAAACAACTGAAATCTTCCCATTTCTCTTTGCTCCATCTGTAAATAAAAGCCTAATGGCCCCCTTCACAAGACAAGAGCATCTCCCTGCGTCGATTGTTATTGCCATGACAACCCCATGGACATCTTACACAATCAATCACAAAAACACCTTCCTTTAAGTCTGGATAATGTCGCCAAAATAGGATTGTTTATTTTTAATATGATGGGCAAAAATTTAGGGAAATTAAGTTTTTTTTAGGATTGGAATATGACGGAGGTGGAAAAAATCCTGCTAATATTAAGAAAAACTATCTTGTGAATGATGCACCTAAATATTGTGCTGAATAATGATGATGGGCTAAACACAATAGGATGCTGGTCGAATGTCAGTTTATGTCTTTCTTTTGGCGAGTTATGCTGAAATATATTTAAAATGAAGGCCCCGGTATTTTATTAGATGTGCCTTCAGAATAGTGGATGCTATTTATTTAAATAAATAAAAAAGTGGATATTAAAATTGAGCTGACAGGCTTCCGAGTGGATCTCATACTTGTAAACAACGACATTAAACACACCAAATTGACCATAGTCTCCTCTAAAAAACACATATATTGACATTTAGAGGCTTGTCGAGTATTTGTTTTGCTACCTGCTCCATCGTCCGGCTCCAGGCCCGTCTCCGGGTCCAGTCCACACACGACGAAGTAGTGGGCGAAGCGGCAAGAAGCCGATCCGGTAGCCGTCGCGATGGTGCTCATCCTCGGTCACACGGAGAAAGAAAGATACGTAGAAATCGGTCTAAGCGTCTCGCTGCTGGTTCCACATAGCCAGGTCGAGCCGATCGCTTCGGAGGAACGTCGCCTGCCCGGACTACTGGCAGGGCGTCGTTCGCGTTAGGATCCGATTGGTATAGTGGAGGAGAAGCACCGGATGGTACGACGGTCATCTAGTGAGGGTTGGCCGGGGGAGGAGGCAGCGTGTAGGGCCCGGGGAGGAGCGGGTGAGGTGGGGTGGGCTGGGGTGGGGTGAGGTGGACGCTGGAGGAGGCGGAACAAAGACATTGAACGGATCATCATCATCATCACTGCTTATTGGAAACGGGTTCTTAACGTTACTATTAGGCTATTATGAATATTTTTAAAATGAGACTGAAACAAAGGTGGGCAAAAGCAACCCATTCAAGTGCAGTAATATAACATACATGAGGCTTTAGAGTCTAAAGGTGTCAAACTCAAGGCCCGGGGGCCAGATACGGCCCATCACATCATTTCGTGTGGCCCGCGACGACAAATTGCCCATCAAACACTTTTTGTTGATTTCTGATTTGAAAATTAGTTATTCATCAGTTTGTTTTGAAGGTTATATTGAATATGAGGCATTACATACATTTATTTGAGTTGACAATCATAATGGCCCACCGACGGAAACTATGACTATGATGCGGCCCTCAACAAAAATGAGTTTGACACCCCTGATTTAGACAATAAAAAAGACATTAAAAGATGACACTTGCCCATGTTTCATTTATTGAAATATTTAAGCAGAAAAATACATCATTTAACACAAAACTGCTGCCTTCTTAAATAAATAGGATTAAATTAAGGGGGTCTCTAGGCAAATACATTCCTGAGAGATAAAAGTCAACAAAATAAGCATATACATTGAAACTGCAGGATCTCATCACGCCTGGACTGACACAGTGAGCCAATCATCATGCTAGCAGATGGATGCACAGAGCCTGCAGTCCTCCGGCTAAACCATGTGGACCTGTCACGTTACATCCTGGCGCATTACACTAAGTACATAATGAGACTTGTACTTAACATTCACTATTGGCCGTAATCTGCCAAATGTTACTGGAATCCTGTCAAAATCAGTCATCTATGTCCAAATTGCTACTCTTGTTTTATGCCTTCAAACGTGATGTTTTTGCAAGGTGGCGCTGGTGGGATTAACTATAATATCCTCGGATGGCAGGAAGCCGAGTTTGTGTGCGAAGAAAAAATCTAACGATTTGGAAACGTACTATCACTAGGTGGGTAAAGATGGGGACCACTGTGCAACCCTTTGTTGGGGTCCTGAAAAAAAAGGTTTGGCTTTAGTACTTTTTTATTTTAATGAAAGTCAGAATGAGAAGAAAAAAAAAAATTGTACGAGAATGTCAAACTTTTACGAGTATAAATAAGAAACTACATCTACAGGCAAAAAAAACCTTGCGATTCTACAAGAATAAAATACGAATATTGGGGGGGGAATTAATTCTACAAGAATAAAGATGTAATTTACCAGATTAAAAAAATATTTAAAAAATGGTCATTTGCATGGTCTTTTTCATCAAAATATTACTGTAATAATTTGAGAAAAGAATAATCTTAATAAAACATGTTCCACTGACTTGTGCGGGGAAAAAATTATTTAAGGATAAAGCTGTAATATTACAAAAATATGTAATCGTAGTGGAGAAAAAAATGCTACATTTAAAGACATTGGATGGGAAAGGATATCATAATTTTCCAAGAATAAAGTTGTAACAAAAAAATAGACAAGAATACATTTGTAATATTACCAGAATAAAACTCTCAATCTAATGGAGCATTTTCTTACAAGAATAAACTTGCAATAGAAGAATAAAAGGCTCACGTATAAAAAAATAAATCTTTACCATTATGAACAAAACAAATGACTCTTTAACAAGAGTAAAGTTATGAGGAAAACACAATTTTACAACAATAATGTTATGTTAAATAAAAATAGTTTTACAAGAATAAATCTGGAATATTACATGGGAGAAAACCTCAATTCCACACGAGAAGCATACATTTGTAATACTAGAGAAAAAAGTGGCAATTTTACAAAAACAAATCTTGCGATTTAAAAGGTCTTAGTTTTATGAGAATCTAAAAAATAAAGTTATGAATGAATACTTGCAGTTTTAGTTTAGAATTATGTTTTAAAAACAATGGAATTTTTAACGGAAAGTCACTTGTTAAATTTTCTGACTTTATTCTCGTAACTTTCTGACATTCACCTATAGTCTGTTTTTTTCCAACCTGCCATTCTTTAGAAAATGATTCAAGTGCTTCCAAGATCACTGTTATGATACAAAGAAAATAGCTTTCTTGCAATGTCACAAATATCATGGCTGTCTAACGGATGTCCTCCCTTATTAAGCTTAGAAATTGAAAAATTAAGGGAAACGAGTTGATTTGGAGCTGCTGGTATAGACCAGCGCCTGACCGATTAATCGGCTGATATTATCTTAAAATCTGCAGAAATTGGCGCATTAACACATCACAAGATAAGATGATATATAGCAACCAAACACCTATGACAATTTTTTTTTTCTTCCAATTTTTCTCTATTGTTAAGTTAAATACTAAAAGACAAATTATGTTCCACCAAATATCAGAATTGGCACCAGCCCAAAAAAAGTTTCAGTCAGCCATAGTAGAAACTATGTGGAAGTATGATCTAATTTCATTGGTGCTAGCATGATGACTTTGGCAACCTGTAGGAGTATAAAACAGTGCAAAAATACACAATTTCATGTTTGTAAACAACAGACGCCAGGCTACTTACGGATGGCAAAATGTAATTTGAAGCCATGACAATAATTGTGTTTGAAGTTGAATACATTCAAATAATTGCAGAAGAGAGGAAGGCAAAACAAACAAATAAAGAAATAAAAAAAAAATAAAAAAACATTTTCCCAATCGCTCTGCCTGGGTTAGAATGACATGGCAGAGTTTCTTTACTATAAGAATGCTTGCGCTTTTGCCACCCAAAAGTACGTGTGACGTCATAATGAAAAGGTCTATAGTGCAGATAGTGACGCAGGGTAGGGAGAACAGAAGTGCTCTATGTCAATATACGGGCCACCTGCGCTTGAATCTCCCTGTCGGGATGGGACAGCAACTGGACCAATCGGCCGTGGAGCCCAGACAACTCGTCCAGCATGACGCGGAAGAGGCAGTCGCGTTTGCACCTCAGCTCCTCGGCCACCTGGGCCGAAGGCCTCCAGGACTTCAAGTTGCCCACGAAGGTCAGCAGCCGCAGAAGCACCTCGGATGACGTTTGCACATCAAATAGCAGCATGACAGAAGCCGGAGCCTGGGGGCAAAGTGCACATAAAGAATGCTTAAAAACATGTCACGATGGTAAATTGAACACTGCAAAGTCGCCATTAATTGAAGAGGATTTATTCGGCTGTATGTTCCCAAATTTTATGTTGTTCCATTTTATAAATGAAACGGAAGACAGACGTTGTTACTCAGTTAAGCGATGAGATGCCGCTGTTGCTTGTCCATTTTATATTTTGTGACCAGCAAAGCAGGTACAGTCTTAAAATTCCTAAATGTTAGCATGTGTTGCTACTAGCCAGAGATTGATAAGATTTCATTTTTAATGTTTTCTTTATTTAGTCATCCATCTGATACGTTCAATGGTAAAGTGGAGTCTACGCTTACATATCATGTTTCATGATGTTGGATATGTAGAAGCGGTAAAGCCACTGATTCTTTTTGCATTATTGTTACAATCTGCACTTTAGTTTGTGTACGTGTTTGTGTTTGTGCATGTGCGTGTGTGTGTGCATGTGTTAGTAGACAACAAAACATTTTAAAAAAAAGCAAAAGTAAAAAAATGAACACGAAACGAAGATGAAATGAAACGCAACAAAACAAAATAGCATTATATGTACTTTTCGGGAAGAAAAAAAAAAAACTTTTGTTCCTTTAATTTATTTGCATTTCATTAAACCTACAAATGTGTCAGATCATTTTGCTGGACCCTGTATACACGGTTAATAGGACGATGGTTCACCCATCACTTGCTGTGATTTTGAACACAAGAAATGTGCAACTTCCAACTGTACCTATAGAGGTCACCCTTTTGCTTTAAAATCTGACTTCTTACCTGAGCCTGAACAATATCATCCATCATGTCTGGATTAGATGACAAGTTCACAAGAACCTTCAAGGTCTGAACCTGGAACAAATACCCGTGTTAACCTACAATATAGTCAAATAACTGGCAAAAATGTATTTGATCTTAACAAAGGGATGATATGAGCAGATGCTAACCTGTAACGTCATGTCGCCCACCACCAGGAGAGAGAGTAGAAGTGTCACAGAATCCTTGAGAAGATGTTGATGTTTTTCCGTCACTGAAAGGTTGGTCAGCAGTCTGAGAGCAGCTAGCTGGACATCAGAGTTCACTGCAGCCATCTCGATCAACTCCAGAACTTGTGGCACGTAGACCTAAAATAATTTTAGATACAAACAACATACAAACATACATTCAAACAACAAACTGCATGGATGTCAAACTCAACATCACAGAGTAACTTTGACACATGTTGTGCATAAAACAGCACAAAAAAAATAATAATAATTAAGGTATGGCCCTTGATGCAAAAGAGGCAACGAGGGTCCGGATCAGCAGAGACACTATATGCCAATGAGTATTGTTGTACGCTGTATGTATGTATGTGTTGCTTCTCTGGGTACTCGCAGTTGGTTCCGAATTGATCATTACAAAACATCCATGCAAATTTTCCTTATGCTGTCTATTACTTTTTGCATTATACAGTATTAGCATTAATATAGCAGATTTTCATCAGACAAAATAAAATAGACAAAATAGCTTATGGTCTTGCTATACCGCAGATTTTCACATATCACAGGTGGGCATGTAATGTATCCTCGGCTACAAATGGGGCTTCACTGTATACGGTGTTTTACCTTCACCTGTTCCTGGTTTGGGATGTTCATGCAGAGATTATTTAAAGCATTCAGAGTCTGCACTTTAACCTCTGGTGCAGGGTCAGACAGGAAGCCACATATGATAGGAATCCCTTCACATTCACGTAAAACATTCTGCAGGATAGAGGATACATAATGTTAGATGTTGATAAACCTTCCTAAAAATGTGATTGATATATTTTTGGAAGGCCAGTACCTGATTGACAGTAAAAGCAGCAGCATTTCCTAAAGTGAGCAAGAGACGACACCTGTCTGATACACTATTGCTCGTCTGGAGACATGTCAGCAGCATTTTCAGGTGCTGGGGCTCAAGGTTGCCAGCTGACTGATGGATGATGTCACCTGTGAAGCCAATAGCAACTCTTTGAGTAAAGTTAGTTAATTAATAAATTCTGGCCAACCACAGAACCAGTACAGCTGTACTGAAACGTTACAATGATTAAAAACAAATACGACTTTTATTAAGTCAAGTCAAGTCAAGTTTATTTGTATAGCCCTAAATCACAAGCAGTCTCAAAGGGCTTCACATAGACAGAATTTGACAATTATTCTCAAAGCATCCCCTGATCTTAAGCTCCCAAATTAATGTTTATATTGTGCGTGGTTCTGATTGAGCTACTCAGCCGCTCTTTGTGTTTCTATGACAACAATTTCAAAGACTGGGATCCTGCAACGACATGTATAATTTTGGTATTTCTATAAGAATGCACATCGCCATTCAAATGCTTACCCGTCGCATCATCCCTTCTCTCACTTTGGGGGGACACAAGGTCCAGTCCAGACACTTTGGCCAACAGGCTGTCCGGCCGAGAGCTGCCTTGACTGCTCCTTGAAGCGGGACCTTCATTGCCCACGCTTTTCTTAGATCTCCTAAAGCTTCCCCCGGTTAAGAGTTTGTAAATACCGTAAGAGGCCCCTGCACCGGCGACTATTCCAAGCAAAGTCTTCATGCTGCCAATTCTTGACGTAATACTGCTGCCACCGTCGCCCATTCTGATGCTGTCTCTTGAGTTAATCTCAGCAATGAAGCTTCCACCGGGTGCTATAAACCTGTGCGTATCGCGCGTTTTGAAATAGCATACAACTAAAACCCAAAACAAAGTACACTACACGTAAGTAACTTGAAAGGACTCATCGTATTGGTTTGTTTTCATGCGTGTTGCACTGATTGCCCACCGGGCAGAAAATAGTTGCGCGATCGAATCTAACCCCGAGTGAGCATAATATCTCAACTAAAACGTTCGAGTACTTTACTTCTGTTCGTACTTTAGTTTGTAAAAAAAACAGTCCAACAACGCCACGTAACGTTTATTACAAGTACATTTAAAAATCAAAACACTGGTTTGATGTTTTGGGGGAAATACGGGAGAAAGTGATGTCATCGGAAGGTATTTAGACGCGCACAGTTTTTTTCCCATCTGGTCGCATAAATGGTAATGTTATTGTGCTTACGTGCCTTAATGGGGAAGTACGTAAAACAGTTATCAAATAAAAATTAAAATTATGACAGCCATGTTGTGCTCATTGAAATGCCCTAAAATAGACTAAGTAACATGTACATTTCTAATATAGCACACACCAAGTACCACACGTACCAAGCTGGTCTCACAAGTAGATTTATTAATTTTCACACGTTACCAATCACTTCAATCACAATTATTCAGCTGTTTTAAGCGCTCTATGAAATCTAGTATTTAATAGTTAAATACATTGGGAAAATGTACAATCATTATATTCTACAGATAAGAAATTTGTTATAGTTTGTACATTTACCTTATAATCCTTGAAACGAACAAAAATTGGAACTCCGACAATGACGTGATATTTAAGTGATATGACTTCGGGGAACTAACGTCTCATTTCCGCCAAACATTTGTCCTCGACTCCGCCAAGAAAAAACAGGGAAATCAGTAGAATACAGAAAGAAATGGGTTTCCAATTCCATTAAGTGACTCAAAAGATCCATCGTCGCGTGCGTTGACGTCACGTGTCAATGACGATCATAATGACGTAGCAGCTGCTAAATTCACTTGCCTAGTTGGATAAAAAAGACTGAAGGTGACGCTCCAAAACGAGGGTTAAATCATGAAAATTTGGACACAACTTTCACAAGTGGCCGTCTATCATGTTATATATATTTATATATATTTATTCAGCTATTGTTAGATAAGGGTGCCTTTTTTAGAGAATAGAATGACTAGCTTCGCAAATGACAGAAAACCAGTCAAAAATCGATGTGAGTGCGCTGACAGAGGATGAGCTTCAGCAATTATACAAGGTAAAACGAATCAATGTTTTTTTTTTTTTTTTTATGCTCTAACATGGTTCGGAAGTACCTCAGGTGATTGTTTTTGTTATTACTCCTGGACAACAGGCTCTGTTGATCGGGTCGTGCCGGTTAGATACCAGAGACCCTATCCAGTTCCTGAAAAACACCCTGATCGCCTTCCAAGGACATGATAGTCTGCAGAATGTCGACTGGTAGGTCCCACTGGGAATTGTGTGGTTGCAGGTACTATGCAGTTCTATAGGGGTAGTGGTTGCTGACCATTGAGCTTATATTTTTTGGGTTAAGTCAATGTGCTTCACTAAATAAACATGTCATAAAAATGCACAGGTCAGTTATGTAGCTTCAGCCATATCCCTCAAAATGTTCAATGAAGACTCTAAATTGTCCATAGTTGTGAATGTGAGTGCTTGTGTATGCATCCTGCGACTGGCTGGCCACCAATCCAGGATGTTACTCTACTCAGTGCTGCTTTTTGTTTGTCCTTTGTTTCTAGTGTGTACATGTATTCATACAAAAGTATATGTGACAATCTAATGTACTTCATAGAATGAATAAGGTGTCTCTCAGCCATTCAAACTGAACATTCATGTTGATGATTCACTTTATGTCCTTATAATGTGCAAGTGTGCGCCCAGTGTTGTGTATGTTGGTCCTAACGTTACAATTCTGCGTGGGGAAATATAGGAAAATCTCATGAAAGTAGATTTGATGTAAGCATATTATAGTTCATTACTCACATCAACTTTGTTTTATTGATTTTAAAGGAAGAGGTTCCTTAACGAAGGTGCGCAGCAGTCAATACTGGCCTCTCTGGGACTGGATGAGTCGGAATATTTGGACGCCGACAAACTCAAGGTGACATGCGTCAATCAAAAGTCCAGTCACATGCAATGTCATTTTTCCAGTAACGTGTACTTTCTTTTTTTGATCAGGCCATTTTCCGGAAATATGAGAAAGCCTACTCGTGTTACAGGAACAAATTAACAAGCTCTTGTTTCCGGTGAGGGTGGTTGTCTAAATATTCACGCTGCATATATTAACTTGTGATGTGCCATGATTTGTTTTAAATTCTTTTGCATAGTATATATTCCATAACTTCTTACCTATGGACAGCAGGGACTTATTTGCCATCACAACATGCCCCTAGAATGAAGAAAAAAAATACAGTATGTGTCATATGCTAAAACAGACAATGTATTTTTTGTAGTTATTAGCATTTTTTTGTTTGTCACTTCACAATGTTGGCAAAGCCATGGGAACACATCTTGAGCACATTCGTTGGCGTTGGGCCAAAACCTTTTCAAATTTAATATATTCATGTATGTATTTTATTTATTTGCGTGTGCTCTTTTTACAAAATGTTGAGCAGTCTAAAGTGTTAAATGGCTTGCTCTCTGCTAAGCTATTGATCGTGAAAACTTGCACTTTTTTTGTCACTTGAAAAGTGAAGATTTTGGAGGTACAAGGTTTCTGCCCAATGCTAGCAAATGTGAGTTAAAAAGAAACTATTTTTATGCATTTTCTAAGTTATCAAAATGGGTTAGGGTTAGATCCAGTTAGTTGTCTACATTCTGGAAATTCCATTAATGTTTTGACAAAACTGACTCAGAACAGTGGAAATTTGTAGCCATTTAAGATCAATTTTAGGTGTAAAACATGAACATAGGCAGAATATGACCAATACCTCAGGTTATAGCTTTATTCGCTGTTTACGAATCCATGGCTCTTGAGCGCTCTGGGCTCTCATAAACACTCTTTTACGTGGCGTGTACTGGCTCCTGGAGTGAGCTACGTTAGTCCTTTCATAGCTGCTTCTGGACTGGAAGCCATATTTTTTCCCTTGTGGTATCACCTTCCTTGGGCCTCTGTAAACAGGAAGCCCTTGATGGAATATCCTTGTCGGCCGCTGCAAACTAGGGAGTCGATAGATCCTGTTTGTCTGAGCCATTTTCGGTTGCATGGCACGCATCCAGTAGGCATTCATATTGGGCTTGGCGTAACTCCTCCTGGACGCAACTGAATCCAACTTTTGAGAAATAGGGATACGCTCGAGCCTTTCGTGTGATTGTTGATTGTGAATGTCCGGCGTTTGCTCTGCGAGATTTGGTCTGTGGACACTGAAGGGAGTCGGATGGTGACGGACAAGACTGTCAAGAGGGGAATTTAAAGGCAGTTTGGAAAACATACGCCTCGAGTTGACTGGCTTGCGTAGAAAGTGATGTCTACCACCTCTGGGATTCTGGACTAGCACGTTTACAGATTTCTGGTCACTGGGGCTTAGGTTTACATTGTAAGAGTCTTTTGCTGCAGTGTTTTGCACCGTTTGCTTGGATTGTCCTTCCGGAATAAACAGCCACGATGCAATAGGCACTCGTGATACTTTGACATAAGCCCTTTTCCCGTAAGAACCTTGTTGAGAAGGTCCAACTTTGTCTTGAAGCTGTGGCTTCTTAAACCTCACGATTGAACTTCCTTTGGGTTTCTCACTTGCTACATGGTGGCCGTTGAGAGCATTTGGACTATGGGGAGCAACCTGTTCATGTAACGAGGTTGAGGAATATTGAGATTTTTTAGGAAACTTGTTTTTCAACCAATCACCTCCAGTTTTGGCATTAGAAAAATCTGCTTGGTGATAGCTTGGACTAGAGCTTCCATAGTTGTTGGAGCTCTTGTGCTCCCTGGGAAAGTATCTCCTCATGGAGGTTTTAGGACCAGGTACAGAGACGCTTGGAGCCACGGCAGGATGGCCGACATCCTGTCCACGTTGTCCATACCCCGAAATTAAGCCTTCACTCCACACTTTGTTGCCTTTAGTGCCTTCCTCATCTACATTCTCTTCTTTAGCAGAGCGTCTTCCAGCTATTTCATTCATCATCATCATCCGTCTTGCCGTTTGAAAATGTGCCAAGTCCTTACCGGGAGTCAAGAAAGAACTTTTCAAAGTTTCTATAAACTGGTGGAGATTGTTGATGTCTGGAAAACTGATCCCCTCCACAGCTCTGTCTTTGGTATGCTCCTGTACTAAAAGATTAAACGGATGCTGAAATCCAGAGTCCCGATGCTGATGTCGAGGCTGAGGCGCGCTCTCATCCAGCTCATTGTTTGGGGGAACTAAGTCCTGGTGCTGATTATTTCCTCTTTTGTAGTTTGGCGCAACGGAGTCCTGATTTTGTGGATCAAGTATCCTTGGGTAGCTAGTTGATGCATCTACCTTGAAACCTGGCAGCATTAAAAAGACACCACATTCAAATTATCAAGTGGAACATCATAAAACAATTACATTAGGTGATTTTTAGCGGCAGACCAAGTGGTTGCGTACCATACAGCTAACTGTCCCACTGCAATGGGAAAACTGCAACCTTATATTGGATTTTGAGGCTTTTTTTTTTGTCTCCATCCATTGATCAAGCTTAATTGCAAACATTCATTCTGTATGTCAATGCGCAATGAGAGTTCACTTGATTTTGTGTTATTTGGTATGCAGTGGGGCTGACATGAAGGTTTTTGGAATGTGGCCCACAGAAACTCACAAGCATGGAGAGAACATGCAAAATTCAAAATGCTTGAACACTGCTCATTAATTTTCATGTTAATATAAATTTGTAATCTTGGATCAGATTAAATCACAGTTGCCATTATTGACATCAAAACCAGGAAATGTTAGCTGAATTAAACATGAGATTAACTACATGTATTAAAGTACTTCCTTTCTAAGAAGCACATTTTGATTTTTGAACCCAGCTCCTCGGAACAGGTCCACCGTGATCCCCTTTTGATTGACACAAAAGTGTAAAACAGAAGCGGTCTTACCATTTTGAGAAGAAAGACCAAAGCAGACCAACAACAGAAAGGAAATCCGAATACGCCTATAAAGACAAAACAATGTTTGTTAGCCAGACATGCTGTTGGTTGTTAAACATGCAGTGTACATGGCTTTACCCTAACAGAGCAGCCATGACAGGTTCCACCCCAGCTCCAACAGTGGCAGCAAAGTCTCCACAAAAAGTGGCAGCCCTTTTGCATGCGCCAAAAAAGAGCAGTGATGACAAAAACAGTCCAACTTGCATTCAGCTCCCACTGACTGCCATTTGTTGATTGCAGCCAGCTGTTGGCGCTGCGGAGGTCGAGCCTCGTGATGAGTTCACTCGAGATTGTGCATGGCAATGACTTCAGAGCCACTCATGTCACAGTTTACCACTGGAAAGAGTTCTGAGAAAGAAAATGCATTGCAATCTAAATTTTGTCCATCAATCCATTTTCTTTATGAAAAAAGCACTCATATTTTATTTCGAGTCTGTCTCACCGCTTCGGTGGATAGATATGACTAAAATATTCACAAATATTGGGCATCCATCTTCCGAAATCCGATCATTATTTTCAATTATTCATTGATCAGCTGTGTTTGTTTTCTATGAGTTATTGATGAACTGTGTTTGCGTGTGGTGTTGTGGTTGAGCAGGAAATGGAAGGAGTTCACCAACGCCAGCGTGACAGATGCTTCCACACTGTCTCAAAAGACGCCAATTGCAATAGAGCATTATGAGAGGCGAAGAAAGCTGGTGGCTTTCCTTGCATGGCGGCGCTGGATCAAGCTGAAGAAGGAGTCACGGATTGGTACGTGGATGCAAAACATGTTTCACTCCATCATACGAAAAAAGATGTGTCCAAAAACGAAAGCTTTGCTTGACAATCTTCCCCACTGTGACTCATTCTGTCCAGCGCTTGCTGATGTTTTCATCATCTCTTCTCTTCTGTTTTGATCCCACCAACTAGAGGCGGCGCGTAAATTGGTGGGAGTTCTGACAGCCTGCGTCCTCAAACGCATCATAACCGCATGGAAGGAGGTTGTTAGGGACTCACAGAGGACCAAGGGTTACTTTAAGGTACAAGCGCATTTGAACATTTGAATCATGCTTCTTGCGTGGAGATGTTCCTGAATCTCCCACAAGTGGTCAAAATCTACATTAAGACTATCCAAAAGTAAACATTTCTTAATAGTTTTACTCCCCCCATGCTCTATGCACATTTAAAACACTTCTTCAAAGTTTTCCTTAGGATCTGTTCTCATATTTTCAAGGAATGATAAATAATTGTACAACAATCGATAAGGAAACAAAGACTGGTCTCACAGTGCTCCAAAAAAGGGGCCAAGTATGCTTGCTTCAAGTTTTAGTTTGTCACATCCAGTTGAAGTTTACTGTAAAACTGACACCAAAAAAAAAAGACAATTAAACATTGAGTTTTTAAAGGCAAAAAAGTTCAACCATGTCCGCTTGATGTTGCAGAAGCTTCAAAATGACCTGGAGACGGGGCGCCAGCAAGGCCAGATTGGGGAAGGATGCGACTGGCTCTCAGCCTTGCCCGCCCGCATTTCACTGCAGGTTGTTTGCTTTTTTTTTTTCCCCCTCCAAAATTTAAAACAGTTCCCAGCTGTCACTTTTGTCAAAACTTTCCAAGCATCGATCATTTGACTCCACTCCCTATATATTTCCTGTTCTGTTGATATTACTGAGTGCAGCTTCTGTTGCCATGACGACCATGGTCTTCTGCCTAATGAAACTGTGAAAACAAGGAGCTATAAAGACAATAGAGGGCTACTTTCAGATACGAGTGATCCGACGTACAAGTTACTCAAGATACAAACCATTCGATGGATGTTTTTTTTTTCTATAACTGCGAGTGCAAACTTGAGATATGAGCTCTTTATGGTGGCATTAAACTTAATTCAACTCACTTCCTAATAAGCAGCACTTTGAAAAATAGTGAACATTTCACCAAACAAACATCTGTCTGTGTGCCACTGTCTGTGTTGGCAGTTGTCACTCGAGAAGCAGGTTGCGCAAGTTCATACTGTGACTGTGCAACTGGAAAAGCCATTGAACTGCTCACAGTAATAGAAGCCTTCAAATTTTTCATATTCATCAATTACACTTGCATGTTACAAATCTCAAACAGCTGTCAGTCACAGCTTACAGCTAGACACTCGCACACAAATTTAGTGAGCTCACGTCACCCTACGGGACCCCGCCTGTTGAAAGCACATCCATGTACAGTTTATCCTTGCGATTTTTTAATCGTGTTCCAATGTTTACACTGTGTTTAAAATACATATTTAACAATCAATGTGTTTAGATTGGATGGGAGGTGTACCACTATTTGTGTACCGCTTGCACTCTCACATACACACATAATGAGCCTCAGTTTTATGGGTCTGTGTATGAGTATGTCATTTTTTATTGACTGAGCGGGAACAATGAAACCCTTGTGGGGGTTTTTTGGGGGGGGGCCTCAAATTTTCTGGCAATGCGGAGCAGTAAGCCTATGTTTGCCTTTGTTTGCTTGTTAATTGATAGTTACTGGAAATGAGATGGATGGAGCAATGTTTGAAGGGGATAGACGAAGATTGTGTTAGAATTCAAATTGTCTACGCATCAATCCATCCATTTTCTACGCTGCTTATCCTGTTCAGGGAGCAAAATTGATTTTATACACAATTGCATTGAGTTACAAACTTGGTCACGGTGCAAGTTACACATGTAATTCAAGGGACTACAATTTTTTTTTTTACTGGCAGATATTCCAGTATTTGGGCCTACGAGACCTGCTGAGCTGTTCAGAAGTGTGCTGCAGTTGGAGAAGTCTCATCCATACGGGCACTCTGTGGAGTAAGGTTTGTACAATACACGTGATGGTGCAGGGGTCAGCAACATAGTGCCCCCGAGCAACCCCCAAGGACCACATGAGTTACACGCAGGACCGTTCTAAAAATAGTTCACCAAAGCCATGAGTCTTGGTGATTTTATATTTTTTTAAATTTTTTTTTGGTTGCAAATATTGTCTACGTGATCATTTGAAAATGTAAACATGCAGACATGTCTTTTTATTAATGAGTACCATTAATTACTAATAACACCATATACTGTAATAATAACATGATCAAAGGTAGTTTAGGCAAATTTGATATTTCAGATTTGTGACTCAAACTGGTAGCCCGTCACACGTAATTTGTTATATCGATATAAGTTCATTTCAACCCGCTCAGATCAACGTCTCGGTGGATAAGCGCTGGATAACAGATGACACCATGAAGCATGTCCTGCTTAATTTCCGGCCCTTTGTGATTCATCTGAATCTGCGTGGCTGCTCTTCCTTACAATGGTACAGTTTGGAACATATTGGTGAGTGTTCTCTTCCTACAGCACCACCGTCAAGTACTGCACTTAGTTTCAGAAGATAACAGTGTTAGCTCAGGCTAATCGCAGCATCCAACAAAACTCATTCTTGGAACTCACTCAATGACAAATTATTTACTTTGTGTAATTTCAAATTTGAATGGTAGCCAGACTCTCCAAAGACACAGTTGTTTAACGACAAGCCATTGAAATGTTAATTTTACATAATGCATTTGCCGTGCAATTTAGTTTTTGCCACTCCCAGATCAAGTCAAGTAATCATCAAAGAGAACCACACAGATATTTAAAACGATACAACTTCGCATAAACGTCCATTCACGCTAACAGAATAGAAAACGCCACCGCCGAGCAACAAAGTAATTAATCGACAAGGTTTTCCACATAAGTCCAAAAATGTTTTTTATTGCAACATTTGATTGTATTAAGCAACAATATTGTGACAATTGTAATAATTTTACACCATTGGAAAATGAACAGTTCCCCGATAAATCTGTCAATTATTACCTTTTTTTTTTAAAACAGATTTGAGCTTATTCCCATTTTTTGGGGGGGGTTACACACCACATAAGTAGATTCTTCATCTGATACAGACTAGTTGACATATGGAAAGCAAGTGGGGAAAGTTATAAACAGAAGCCATCAAGAGCCTTTTCCCTTCAAGACAGTCTAATAATCTGGTACTTCTGAGGCTGTCTCAAGTGGCTCGGCTCCACTTCCTCCTCCGGCTCGCCCTGCACCTCTTCCAGAGAGTTCCAAAGCAGCTCGTCCTCCTCATTTGGGTCTCGCTGACTCTGCTGCCTGTCTTTGGGACACCCTCGGTTGTAGGCGTGCACGTACTCCTCCACACTCTCACCCGTGTATTCGGGAGGCGAGCGGCACACTAAGCCGGAGTGCCTCACCATCGGGTGCAGTCGAAGCCAATACACTATGTAGTGGATCCTGCAAATGGTTCTTAGTTTTACTTCCTTTTTTTATTTGGATATATTGAGACAAATACGAGACATCTGTGGTATTCATGTTGGTTACACCTCCCACAAGTCTGTCTTCGCAGACATTGTCCATGGAGCCTTCACAATCAGCAGTGCTGTCCCATTGAACTTAAGCTATAATAGCAACGCAACTGCTTCTTTAACCAATCAGATTTCGCATCCATCCTCATCAGTGGCGTAGCCAGGAATTTTTCCAGTAGGGGCGCGCGCCCACAGGAAAAAAAATCGAACATCACCCACGCCGTTCGCTGATTGCTAAAACAACATCCGGGTCTGGGAGGCAAACGGTGAATGGATAACATTGCGCACATAGAATAGCGCAAGCACATTCGCGCAAGACCGAAAGAAAAAAAACGGCATGAAAATGAAGAATCGAAAAAGCTCGATTTTTTTTCAACCGGGGCGCAGGGAGTCCGGCGCCCCGGCTTGGCTACGCCACTTATCCTCATAGTGCCAAATGTGACCTGTGATTGGCTGGCGCCTCTCGCTCAGTTATCTGGGATCCACAATTCTAATGAGGACAAACGCCATCGAAAATGGATGGATTCCAATGCTTTTACCTCCCTAAATACTGGAAACCTTATGATGGATTTGGTTTTGCCTGAAAAGATTACATTTAGACAAGTGATCTAAATGTTTCTGAGAGGTTGTGTTTAACCAACATCAAAACCAGAGAGCTGTACCAGCAGACAGCAAAACTGTAAGCCCCACCTGTAATCGCACACCCAGGGGTTTCCCCCCATCTTCAGCTTGGACAGGAAGTAGAGGTCTTCAAGAACGCTATACTGGATAAAGTGCAGGCTGTTGTCTGACAGGTCCAACTCATGGAGGTGCAAGAGCCCGAAGAAGGAAACTGGAAAAGTACACAAGTGCATATTTTTTACCCACCACAACCAGTTACTGTGACCAGTAAGCACCAGGTCAATCAAACTCGGCCTGCTGGAGTGGAAGCTTGTGGGTTATTTTTTTTCATGTAATCCAATTCAGCTCCTTCATATTTTCAGAGAGAGCTAATGGTCTCTAAAAGGGGAAAATTAGAAACAGGTTTCTAGCAGAAGTAAAACTTTCCCCTTAAAGTCTTGGCTGCTTCAGGAAAAGCACACAAAAAAGCCTTTTTGTGTCATCCTGTATCAAACTTATGCTGTGAAATTGGTTGTTTTGTTTCTGTAGCTGTAGTAACACTTCAAAGATGTCTGGATATGGTGCTTTTGGGTAAAACTTTAATTTTCTCTAAACCTTTGAACATTCATGTCAAACTCTTTAATGATTCAGTATTTATTTTTCTGTTCCAACAAGCACCTTGAATAGACCAGTGTCTTTATTTAGTTAGAAATCATATCAAAACACGATACTATTTACATGTTTTAAATAATAATAATAATAATAATAATGCTGCATTGGATTTATATAGCGCTGAGGCCAAGACACCATCTAATGATTTATCACCAACAAATTGTATGTTTCCAAAATAGTGGGAACTGAACTTCGAGGCCATCAGCAGGTGGCAATAGAGGTATTGACTGGAAGAGTCATGGAGAAACAGGTGGACGAGCTTGAAAATTTACATGGACAAAACGAAAAAAATCTGTTCAGCTCCTCATTAGAGAACTGCAAGTTTTGTATACTCTACTGAAACTACATGCCAATTAGACATCATAAGGTCACATTAATTTCACCAATAATTATGATACATTTTAGGTTTATCTTGAAATGTTATTCTTAAGACTACTCTCCCAGACATATTGCGAGTGGTGTATACTGTTTACCTGTGTCGATCCGCTCCATGTTGTTGTGGCTGAGGTTCAGCCTTTTCAAACTTTTTGCTCCATGGAAACTCTTGGCCTTGAGATGACGAATGGAATTGTGGGAGAGATCAATTTGGACGGCGTCCTCGGGAATACCAGCAGGCACCTCGGTTAGACCTGTAGATCAAGACGAGAGGAAACGAGTGAGAGTTGATTGCATTCTTCATCTCTTCGAATGTTAATACGTCCCATATGCGGTGGCGCTTGTGTATTTACAATGGACTTGTCCCAAAGCAAGTACAGTCGTCCCTTGCCATATTGGCTTTCAGGTTTTGTTGCTTCACTCTCACGCAGATTTTTCTATCGTCAATATCGAACTTGAGATATTAATATTTTTGCAATATTGTGGAATTTTGCAGTGATTACGTTTCCACACAGACACATCCTCTGGAATTCCTTTGAGGAGAACGAGTATACTCATTCCATTCATGCGACATTGTCCCATCATGCAGCGCCCTTGTGAGGAATGGCTCAGGATTGCTTTTTATTACATAAGAAGCATGTGTGCACTCGGCAAGGTGCCCGGTAACCGCAGTGATCAGCGGAATCCATTGGCGATAAAAGACTTGCCTCGGTTACTGCAGTCCACGCGTACTTCAGGGAAGTAATACGTGTGGCAGGATGTAGTGGCATCTGGTTTGTTTTGAAAGTGAATTGGCTCAAACACATCATTGAGGTCAGTCTGGTCGCCCTGCGGCCTTTCGTCCGGGTCTATCTTCTTGCAAAGCAGCTCGGGGTCAAGCCGCTTCAACTTTTTGCCTTTGAACCTGAGGGGCTCTGCACACCTTTAAAGAGAAATATGACCAAAATTATGTTTGTGTCTTCTTATCAGAGATGTAAGTACTCACACTCTCGGTAGAATAACCGATACTTGCGTAAATACAAAAACGAATAAAAGTTGGACTGATTTAACTTCTTGAAAGTAAAAAAGGCACAGACTGAAACGCATTTTACGAAGCTTAAACATACTTTCACTGATGAGCAGTGTTGTTTGCGCCAAAATGTCCTTTGGATTCATTGTCAAAAGGCTCAGCCTTCATTTCATCAGACTTGCCTCTATAAATATTCGTTCACAGAATGAAACTTTATAGAGGAGACTAGTTAGAACAGAGCTTGTCACGGTGTTGCCGTGAAAACCCAACAATTTATCCTCTAAGACCATAACTCATTTTTCCACGTGTTGGGGAAATTTATTTTCAGTGGAGTTGGACAAGGGATTGGCCACGTTAAAAAGTTTTGAAATTATTTATCATGGTCTCATTTGTTACCACAAAAAAACTGCCATTTAAACAGGGGTGTGGTGATTTTCTATATCCAATGGACCTGTTTGTTTTTGTTTGTTTTGCGTCTGACACTATTTCTTATGCTTTCTGAATCCCAGGGAGTTCAATTAGTAATCAATCAATTAAAATCTCAACTCTCTGTAATTATATATTTTTTCCCCATCCTTTGAGGTTGAAAAAGGTAGTGAGCCTATTTTCAACAAGTACAGATGCATGTGTTTTCCAATGAAGGGAGTAAAACTAAAAAGTGTTCCGAAAAATATAAGTGAATAATCCACCAAAGTATAGAAAAAAAAGTATGTTTACATCCCTACATCTACTGGGAAGCCTCACCTGGCATGATTTCCCAGATTCCGGTTGCTTGGGACTTGAAGGGTTTGTACGAGACTGTCCATGTCACACTGACAATGCAAGGGATTATCATAGAAGCGCAGGTAGAGGAGGTTGGGCATGGGGATGAGGGCTTCCTCGCTCAGCGAAGTCAGACGGTTGTGCTGGAGCAGCAAAGTTGTGAGTCGAGTCAACCCCTCAAAGGCCCCCTCCTCCACCAACGAGATGTGATTCTGCTGCAAGTCCAGACTGGTTAGACTCTCGTAGCCGGCGAAGGCTTCATCTCGGAGGACTTTGATCCTATTACGTGCTAAGAGGAGAAACCTGGGCGCTCTGGACCAGATCTGAGGTCGGGGAATGGAAGTGAGGCGACTATCCTGGCAGTCCGCAAATATACGCCCGGACTCTAATGATTCTGTGCAGTTGCCCGGTCTTGGGGGGTCGGATCTGCCGTGACGGCCGGCGCCTCTCACCCTGAGGGATTTATACACAATTCCAAAAACTGAATGAAGTAATCGGGTTAAACAAGTTGTGAGCAACATGAATTTAAACCCCCACAAAAGTCCTATGATCATTCATTTTGTAGCCTGAAATTTGTACTTTTGACTAACTAGTTCCCTAACTTACATGTTTTTCAAGTTATACGCCAAAAACATTTACAAAACTATTGCGCTAATTTTAAACATAAAGTAAGCGTTATCTTGGAATTGAGGTTCCAACAGGTGCAACAAAGTCAGCAGATGTTTCTTTTCCAATGTGAAATATGCTTGAGATCCAAACTAATTAAAGGCAACCCTCTTTAACTGTCGGGTCATTGACTGCAAATGAACCCCAAGACAACTTTGTCAAAGTTAGCTGGGAGAACCACAACCTTGGTTTGGAAAGAGTTCAAATCTGCTCTTATCTTACTCTGACTAGATATATCGTCTTGAATAAGTGCAACTGGAAAAACTAAAAACTCTGATCTCAAATGTAGTCAAAATATGCTTGTATATTTCTTCTTACCATTTCTTGTTGTGTAAGAACCCCCCCCCCCCCTTAAAAATAATATTAGGAAATGTAGAACTACTTGTTATTGACATTTTATTACTGGTTAGGCAAAGTTGATCTTAAAATAACAAACACCACAATCCTAAAAGTGGAGGTAGTAAAAACACGAGTTATTTTCAAGACACCAGCTTTTTGTTTTTTTAGGCTCGCTATGTAGTCTTGTTTTAAAAAGTTTTGCCAAGTCAAATTGTCCTGTTATGTTTGGCAGCTAATGTTTAAATTGTGTCATATATTCTTCATTTCTTGTTTTTCAAGCCCATGTTTTGCTGTGTAAATTGATTTAGAAGAACCACACCAATGAACTATTACCTACTTGGCCAAATAGCACCATACGTTAAAAAAATCCAGATGGGTGTCTTTTGCACAATAATATTCAACATAACATGCACTCTTTGGAATTTCTACGGCAAATAACATTTCCCAAACATGTAATGGGACCAAAGGATGCATGTTGCTCACCTGTCCCGCGCCAGCTTGTTTCTTGCTCTTTTGAGGCCTTTGCCCCGTCGTTTCATTTCGACAAACGGGAACAGCAGCAGAAGTAGGAGCAGGGAGACCACGATGAAAGAGGAGGTCACGCGCATGCTGGAACCTGCAGCTTTTTCAAAACCCTCTCTTTCTTTTCTCTCGGGAGGGCTGTGGAGTCAAACAAAGTTGTTTTGGATCTAATAATGAGGATTTTGAATGGGTCAAAACCTAGGACAAATGTTGTAACTTTTGATGGAGTGCAGCTGTAGACGGCGTGTTGCGTAAGAGCCGAGGAACATCCAAATGTGTATTTATAGCCTTACAACAATATTTCCACACATGAATGTTTTACAACTTTGACTGTTGCTTATTGAAAACCATCACTGTTCAAAATCAACACAGATCTGTATCACATACATCATTGGAAGCAGTTCACAAGAGATATTAATCTTGACAAAAACTTTTTATCAAATGTACCGATGTGTGCAAATTACTATTACAATTGCATTTTGATACTCAAAGTTGACATTAAGGATTTTGCTCTGACCAAATAATTAGGGTTGGGGAAAAAATCACCGTCTGAAATCTGATTTCACAGAACAAAAATCTAGTATCTACATTCATGCACTAGAAGCAGTCCAACCAAAAACAAATGAAGAGACTAAACTGTTGGGTATAAATGTATATACATTGATGGAGCAAATTTATAAATGTGCAAACGTATTGGGAATCCATCCCATTTGTTTACAAACTTTCCTTTTGTGTCTATTCCAGGTGAATGCAGAAATCTTCAAGAGCTCAACGTGTCTGAGTGTTTTAATATCACGGTGAGAACAACACGTGTTTTGTGTATAGAACACAGTTAAGGAGTTCTAAAAGGAAACATCTTTTGCTTTCTGTATTTTTAGGAAGAAAAACATAAGCATTTTTTGTTTTGGAGAAAAACAGTTATCGTTTGTTCATAGACTAAATGTTTGGCCCCGATTTATGCGTTCCACAGAGTCACAAAAGTATTCTTACTGATGTACTTATTTTATACACTATCCACTCAGTACAGCAGGCCAAATCTTGTTGGGATAGTTGTCTGGGTGATGTCATTTTTGACGATTGTTCTTCTTACTGCATGTCGACTTGAAACATCATCGAGCGGTGCTTGTGTTTTGGTTGTTGCTAATGGTCACCATACCTCCTCTTTTCTTTCAACATCCAACTTGCCCAAGGGAACGCATGATCTCCTTTTTTACGTGGTTCATATTATGTCCGAATACGCCCCGTACAGTCATTTTAATAAGTTGCAGCTTGAATGCATGACAAGAATTTTTATCGTTTTTCTTTTTCACTCCACCACATGAATTTGGAATATTACATTGTGTAATCTAAAACGATGCAATCGTTGTTTCATTTGGGAGCATCTTTGTACCTCGGAATTATTTTGGCGTTTGTTGACCATTTAAAGTTTACCTCTTCACCGAATATTGATCATCTGAAAATAACAACCTGTCGCAATTCTGATTAGGTGACCAACTACTTATAGTACAGTGGTGCCTTGAGATACAAATTTAGTAATTCCTGGATCATGCATCAATACTCATATCCCAAGTCATCTTTCCCTATTCGAATAAATGGAAATACTAAAAATATATATAGATTTAGTCATCTATAATACTAAACTATACTCTCTCCCCCCCTCAAAAAAGAAAAAAAAAACACAGAACACGTCTGTAAAAACAGACATACATAAAAACTACCTCTTCTTGAAAAATAAAAAAGATTATCACATCATATCTCAACAAATTCCTCTCTTGTATCTCAAGGCACAGCTGTAGTTGGACAAATTCAGTGAAATTGCATACTTTCCCGGGGTACCTGATGATCTTAAGCAACATAGTGGCTGGGAATCCTTCATACATGAGGTGCTAGTTTGACACCTTTGCCCTCGACTAGAGCTTAAGCTCCCAAAAATGACAGAGTATATGGAAGTAACTCCAGCTGTTTGGCAGAGACTCACTTGAGTATAAAATACATATGACGTGATGGTGTGTGCTTTGACAGGACACCATGATTGAATCAATTGTGGAAGGCTGCAATTCTCTGCTCTACCTGAACCTTTCCAACACGCTCCTGACAGATGTCACCCTCAGAGAGCTGGCCAGGTAAACAGTACCACTTATTAGCACGCTAATCCTTTTATTACTGGAGCCTTGCCTTCAGCTTCCCAGAAGTCACCACTCATATGCATACTTTTTTCCCAACGTGGAGCCCGGCAGCGTTTTTTGTTTTTTTTTTACTTCGCCTTTCACGTGTGAGAACAGCTCACTCGCCGCCAGCGTGAATACTGAGAAGGAGAGGAACAGATGTGCCGCTTTCGACTTGAGCACAGACGCAAAACAAATGGCATGATTGCCATTGTGGATAGATTTATGCGACGTGATTATTCTAGCAATAAATCATTTCGACTGGAACAGAACAGAGCTTTTCCCAAACATGCTACCGCAAAATTGGACACATATAATTGTCTAAATGTCTTGAGAAGAAAAAGGGTTATGGGTCTAGGAGCCAAATGTCTTAATTGGTCAATTATTCCTGTGATTCCCAACCACACTACGCTCAAAATCACTTTTATCATTCACTCTCAGCTGTTTTAGAACATTCTGACAGATTTCCCAAGAGGCACATGTTCTGTCACACCAAACATACCAAAAGAAAGAATTAACTCTTCTTTCACCACAAAATATTTGTTTCTTTTTCAATTCTTTAGTAACCACAAGGAGAACATGGGTTGATTCCACCAGAAACAATGGAATCTGACCAAAAACTAGCATATTGTGAATAGAAAAATGTCAAGTTGAACTTTGACTGTTGCGAAGATTTTTTGCTTTTATCACTTCTCAAACTATAAAACATCAAAAACAAAACAATGAATGGAGTTTTGAAGGTAAAAAAATATATATTTATGGATATACATTTTAACTATGAAACGTGACACTATATCGTAATTGTATGGTGCCGATACAACAAAGTAGTTTCCGTGTTTGTGTAAGAAATACACTTAACTAAAGCAGACTTAAAACTTTAAAGACACCCTTTTGTGAATGAAAAAAAAAGATACTAGTTATTGATTTCACTAATTGTTGTTTTGAATAGAGACCACATCTAATGTTGTTAATTCCAAAATGTTTTAAATTGATTGATTTCAACATTTTGCCCAACAGTAACTGCATCAATCTTCAATACCTGAGCTTGGCCTACTGCCATAAAATGACAGATGAGGGTTTTCAGTACCTGAGCTTGGGAAGGGGCTGCCACAATCTTCTCCACCTAGACGTGTCAGGCTGCTCCCAGGTGAGTCTTCCGGGCTCCCGAGTACACTGTATTTAGTGAGATGATCCAAAAGGATTGGAAGAATCCAAGTGCTCCGCTCCTTGTTTGCACGTGTCCCCTCTTGCTCCTCACTCAAAATGAGCTAAGAGGGAAGGAAGGAAGGAGGGTAGGAAGGTCGGGCTTGTTGAATAAGCCCACCCGCTCGCCATGTGCTTACACGACAACACATTCAGTTATGCTCACTACCAGATGTATGTTTTCATTTTGTGGGGCCCCAATAGTGAGTGTGAGAAGCGAGGATGACTCACATTCCAGTGAAGACATATGTTTGTTCTCTGTCTTTCTCGTAGGTGACGGCGACGGGTTTCAGTTACATCTCAGAAGCGTGCCCTTATCTCAAGGAGATTTTGCTCAATGACGTGTACGCCCTGTCGGACGAGTGCATCTCTGTATGTTTGTTTTATTTACAGGGCACTGCAGGCCAGGGGTGTACAAACTATAATGATCTTGCAGTTTTGACTTTTGCCACATCACAGCTTTCTCTTAAAGATGATATGGCTAATAGTTTAGGAGTTCTTATGATTTCGGGGGGGGGGGGGGGGGGTCCATTGCCCTGTATCCCATTAGAATAGATCCGCCACTGCACTGAGTAAATTTCAAAAGTCGGTGCATCGACAACAGCAATCTGTCATAGACTGACAGCCTTTAAAGCAGTGTTTACTCGGGGATCAGTAATGGGACGTGTTGGCAAATTGGACCTTGACACAGAGCAGTGCGCGGAGCAAACCATTCTATTAATAATTTTGAGCATTCTCTTCTGAAGAGAACTGTAGTTACTATTTTAATAGTAAATTGTTGCTCTGCATATTAAGAAAAGCTTAATTAAGAGCTGTATGAATGTATATTATGCATTTATTTTGTTATTATTTGCAGCAGACATAGTCCTGGTCAGGGTCGCATAGTTTGTACCATAGTTTGGACACCACTGCTGCAGTCAGGCAAAAGTCTTGGGACACTCCTATAAATAATACTTTAGTTCCTACCATCCATCCAATTTTGTATCTCTTATTCTATTCAGACTCATGGACTGGGAAATCATTTTAGCCCTCCCACTTGATTAATACACATTTAAACCACACTTCTTTTTTAACAAGCTAGCAAAATAAAGCATTTCTTAGCACTCGCCACTTGCTCACATAAGTCCTAAAAATAATACGCATTGCTTGCTTCAAGCGGTTAATTTGTCAGTCTGAGTTATGGTTTACTGTAAAACTACCACATAACACAAAACCTTTGTCTTACAAAACTCTGTTATCGTAATGTTAAATTATAATGCGGAATGTTATGGTAAGTATAAACCTAGACAAATCTGCTACTTGGTTTAGGGTTAGAGTTAACACATACTATGTAGGAGCATCACATGCAGAGCAGACAGCAAAACTCACAGTCGTATTCTCTCTACTTGGTATAGAAGAACTTGAATGGAGCCCTGACTCCAACTGCCTCAAGAACCGCTGGGATGAGCTGGAACTGAAAGTGTGGAATGTCAAGGTGTCCCAATACTTTTGTCTGAAGAAATCAACTACAAGCATGTGTTCTATGTAGGTTTGCAAAATTCTGTGAATTTTCAAAGTTGGAAACTTGGACATGGGAATTAACAGAAATTTATGAGTACAACCTGACTAAACAAAACTATGGGTTGGCTTTTAATAACTTATTTTCACGTGATTAAGTTTTATAAATACAGCCATACAAATGTTGTGCTTTTTTTTATTACATTTGAATTGTACTCTTTTGCAATAATGCTAGCATACGACATTTTTTCCATCAATTCCCAGTAAATTCCCATGGAAAGTTACCAATTTGGAATATGTTCAAAATTCTTAACTTTCCTACTAGAATTTACTGGAAATTTTGCAACCCTTGGCATGCATAGTCCGATGTGTCCCGTACAGGCCCTGGTGTCCAACTGCCATAATGTCTCCTCCATCTCTCTGCTGGATGCGTGGCAAATTTCCGACGCCGGCATCAAAGCCATCGGCAAAGTCAACAAACTGAAGAGTTTCAGCTTGGAGGGTGAAGTCCGCCAACCCTCCTGGAAAGCTGTTTGAGCATTTCTTACATATCCTTGATATACTTGTATACGAGTACGCGCATTGTCCTCACTAGTAAAACAATTCAATTTTCTAGTAAAACTACTGTATGACATTTATGCATACTAGTTATTTAAATTTGTAGAAAAAATAGCAGACCACATACATAGTAAGAAAAATGTTACTGAATTATCCTTAAAATAGTGTACAACTCGTGTCCTCGTGCATGGAATCGGATATCGAAGAAATGCTCAAAGGAGCTGGCCATGTATCTAAAAATGCTCTTAACTGAAAACAGTTATGTTCCGTGTCCAGGTAACAACCACGTGACCCACGTGGGCTGGAAGGTGCTCTGCAACAGCTCACGAGGCCTCCGCAGGCTGCACGTCGTCGAATGCCACAGGATGGGTGACAACTCCCTCAAGGCGGTGTCCTCTCTCCGCAATCTGCAATACCTGGACATCTCGCTCTGTAACAAGTGCGTTTGTCGCCCCGCATGTCATGCAGTATATTGAGGCTTCCCAAACTTTTGGGGTCCCATGACAGTAGAGAAGTACTTGTACAGTATCCATGCATCCAAGATATTGAAATTATTTCACCACATTTTGAGAACCACTGTCTTAAATGATTAGTTGATGATGACACAAGTTTGACTTCATGTGCGTCTCATTTCAGAGTGACCGATAAGGGGCTTTTTACTCTGGCCGAAAGCCCCTCGGCCAGCAAATTACGAGAGTTGAATGTTAGTTACTGCTGTCAGATCACTGATGCAGCAATCAGCGTGATTGGTCACAGGTACAATTAACTCTCAAACGCATTTTCTCACCATCACACACGACTCATGTTGTTTTGTCATGGTTTCACAAGATTTACCAAGCTATCCCATCTGAACCTGAGCTACTGCGAGCAGCTCACCGACGTCGCTCTGGAGTCTCTGATGGGCAGCTCCATCACCTCTCTGGACCTCAGCGGGTGGAACATTCAAGACGACGTACAGTACTTGTTTGCATGCTGATTACCTCCACAAAAGTGGTGCAGATTTTGTAGATGTATTTACTGTGTTATGTGTTTTAGGGCTTGGCTGCTCTCGAAGAGGTTCCCTTGAAAAAGTTAATTCTTGCCGAATGTATCAACATTACAGACGTTGGTTTGGAGGTACAAGGCATTGGTCTAGCAACATATTGTACATTCCTTCACATCTGCTCACCTGCCTATCTATCGACATGACTACAAAACGCTAAGTATTTAATCACCTAGCAACTATTTTCTATCCTTACATAAGAAAAAAAGTTACCAACCTCGAATCATTACAATAGTTGCAGACAGTTGTTATGTTTGGATGAGCATGTTCAATAGCTCACGATTCATTACTTCTCTTTTTGTTTTCTCTGGACTAGAATTTGTGCAAGTACTTGACGGATCTGGAGTACGTAGACGTGTCTGGCTGCTTGGAACTGTCCGACCAGGCCATCAAATCTTTTTCCTTTTACTGCAGGGGTCTGTTCACACTGCGGGTAGCAGGCTGTTCAAAGGTATTCTGTATATACGCTCAACAGCCATCATATGAGAGCCTTCACAAATCAACTTGCTATTGAATTTTGGACATGGCTCTTAGAGATATTTATGGGATTTTACTGGGTCCCCCCCCTCCCCTCCTACACACACACAGATAACCGACATGGGAATGCAGTGCCTTTCACACGGCGCAGCACAGTACCTGCGAGAGCTGGACGTGAGCGGCTGTACCCTCACTGATCGCGGTGTCAGATACATCGAGAGGCTCTGCCCGCCACTCTCGTCAATCATTATGCACGGCTGCAACCGCATCTCAGAGTAAGAACTGAAGGGGAAAAAAAGGCATCAGCCTGCAATGCACATTCACTCAAACAAGGAATTGAACGGAAAAATTCACGACTCCCGTTCACAACTTTTTGTTAGAATGAATGTTTATGTATATACGTTAATATGTGTGTGTTTCAGGGAAGCTGCCATGAGGTTGCAGCCATATGTCCATCACTGGGAGTACAGCAACGAACAAACAAAATTGTGGCTTCGATAAAGCAATCAGTGCACACAGAGAATGCGATGGCGCTTGAAGATCGCACCAGGGAAACTAGAGTAGAAGTCAGTCAAGCTCAGACCTCTGCCAAGGCCCAAACATTTGTAATTTGGCTTTTCCATAGATACCTGATTTTTTTTTTTTTTTATTAAGGTACAGGTAGGGTAAAAATAAAAAAAAATGCCCTTTTGAATGAATTAAAATATTGCTGTTGGATAAAAGAAAAAGACATTTTAAATGTCATATGGCAATGCAGGGAAGCGGGAAAATTAGATATTAAAACTGAACAATAAAGAACATGAGGAGCAAATTTTCATTGATAAGGAAAATGAGGGAAATTTTTGATATGGATTAGTGATTTGAGAATAAATTAGATGTTCATTGGACATTGAATCAAAGCATAAAACAAATGACAGCAAACCAGATAATCTCACAAGAGATTAAACAACACGGGAGTTGAATCCATGACCCTGAGATTAAGAGTTTTCTCTATCAATTGAAGTATCTGAAATCAAAATAAAAAACAGGTAATCTCACAAGTGATTGAATCTGGGACAACGTGGGACTCGAACCTACAACCCGGCGACTAAGTCTCATGCTCTACCAATTGAGCTAGCCACTTTCAACCTGATATAATCATTGAAAAATTAAAATTAAAAAAAAAAATTAAAGCTGCTCATTGGAGATTTGAATTTAATTAGTCAGCTTTTCATTGGACAGTAATGATAGATAATGGAAAAAATGCAGAGATCCAAAACGGTAAATGGATTCTAGGAAAGGAATCCGCCGAGGCCTTACTGCCGTCCTCCAACAATTACCACCAGTACTTCTGTTTGCGAGAGCAGCAAACAGCACATAACCTTGGCAGAGGTCATTTTCTGCTATATAAATTGTTTGTGTGTATGTGTGTGTGCATGTGTGTGCATTTGTGTGTGCGTGTATGTATTTTAAATTATGTTAGATTACCTCAAATCAAATGGCGCTTAAAATCCATTGTTGGGCAATGGCATCTTTAGATCATGCATTTTTAACTATGCAAAGACTATTCCTTGTTGAGTGTAAAATAATCAATGTTGGAATGAAAACCTTTTTTATCATTATTATTAAATAAAAATTTAATACTGCACAAATGCATTTATTTCCAGGTCTTCACAGTGATAATGGGTGATATTCAATGTGTGAAGTGTAATTGTCTCTGAGTGGCACTCCAGTTGCACAATGTAACTTTTCAGCCTCCCAGCTTCAGGGACTGCAACCAGCTTTGTGTCCTCAGACTGACCGAGCCTCTTTCCGTGGTTACTCTGATCCGCTGCCCCACTGGGCCATCGGAGTTTATGTATCCTGAGAGAGATGGAGATTGAAAGAATGTCAAGGTTGGTTCACATGGTGTACTATATGAGCTGGGACCTCCATTGGTAAAAATGTTTTTGTCTTAGTAACAGAATACAAAAATGTCTACTATGCTCTCACCAGTGACTCGAGTTTGGTTTTGAGTGACGTTCTCCTGGACTTGGTGCAGCGTAACATCATGGTTGACGTCAACCATGGATCCACAGAGCTCCACCTCAGCTTGAAATGAAGATGGGATGCGGACGCACACTGCTCCTACGGTAAGAAACAGACGAAATGCTACAGCCCTTTCGAGGCACACGCCACAAATAGGGTACCAAAAAAAAAAAGTTAAATAGTAAGTACTAGTGCTTGACTCCCAAGGCACACACACCACTGCTACACATATTTGCCTTACTATCATAACACTTGCTTCTGGTATACAAATGGAGTTCAGGTCCCATTCCAGTACAGTACAGTACATGCTGCATTTGCATATATGAATTTGCATATTCCTACCTTCCTGGCTGAGTACTTCGGAGCTGGCGCCATCTCCCACATACACATCGATGTCTCCACTTCGAGAGGAAACCTTCAAGAGGCCATTGGAGCCATCTTACAAAAAGCAAGAAAAAAAGAAAATCACATTAGATCCCTAGTTCAAGACATTCCATCGTATGCTGCCATCAGATCATGTTTACCTATGCGTGTATGGCCCGACATGTTCTTCACAGTGGCGTCACCTTTGGAGGGATTAGAGCAGAAAGTCAGTGCAGCTTTGTGACAATAGTGCAAGTAAACAAGATGATTGTTTCCAAGATGTGCCTCGCAGGAACAGAGATTCACATTCTGAACGGGTGACGCATTATTTTTCTCTGCTCTGACAGAGACTACATTCCTAGTTTCCAACAAATACATTAGGGAACATACATTTGTTTCCGGCAATAGCTCATAAGATGCAATACAAAAATATTTTACATTGATCCTCAGTTGGGAATGCCACCTCCTTATTCATCGAAGAATATTTATCATTTCTCATTGAAGAATATTTATCATTTCTCACTGGAAAGTTACATTTAAAAAAGACAAAATAAAATCTAACCCAAAATTCAGGTAGCATTCTCTAGAAGTGAAGAAAAAAATAAGCCCCCTGACACAAATTGACACGAAATTGGGTAGCCATATCTTTCATAACTGGTCGCACAAAAACGTCACAGGGACCCATGCTCCAAGTAGCAGAGAAAGTCCGCCATTTTGGATGAATGACTGAAGCAAACAAACAAGGCAACAATTCTCCCAAGCAACGACTCATAACTCTGAATAATACCCTTAATTTGTAAGTCAAGGCATCAGTCATAAGAGGACCCAATCACCCAGTCAGAGACCCCAAAGTGTTCAGATCACCGTGCAAAAGTCCCAGTTCCACCTTCCCCGTGCAAGAAGAGATACAGCTCGATTCAGCATAGATGGCCTTGACCCCCAGGGCGCCATGCTCTGTGGAGACCTTCATCTTGGTGCCCTGCAGCTTCTTGACACGCACTGCCTGGAGACCACGTGCACAGCACAAAGAGAAACAGTGTGTAGTAGTGTAGATTTGAAGGCTACTGCTGCCCCCTAGTGTTCGGTTATTTCCAGGGATGATTATGACATACATGTGCTGGGAGCAGAGAAACCAAGAGAAACTATGAAATTGAAGAGAATAGACTGTTGGAAGTAAATGAACACAATTTCGTCAAACAATTAAAACTAAATTAAAATTTTACTCAAATGAATCTGTGCTGTGTGGTACTTACACCCTTGCCAAAGGTGCTGATGTCTACATTGCCATGGATGGTACCCTCACCTGTGACATCGCCACTTGAGTGCACCTCCACCAGATGGCCCTGAGGTACAATCCACAACTTTAGTAAGAAGGTTTAGAATGTGTTCTATTGGTTTTTGCAAGTACACCTAATAAAGTGTCCCCGGTGAGTGTGCTGTGCCCTCGCTGACTGACCTTGACTGAATGCAGTGAGCAGTCGCCTTTCTCTGTGTGCACCTTACAGATGTCACACTCCATGTTCTTCACCTGCACGTTGCCGTCGGCGTAGGTGCTTATGAAGAGATCTGTGACACACGCACACAATTTGAAACTGAGACAAATCAACACGTGTCTTAGTCTAGAAGTAACCTACACTAACACAGAAGTCATCATTTGCTTTTCGGGTACAGTGCAGAGTGTTTGTTGTTGTTTTTAACTTTTCACGTAATACGCTGCGTTTTTTAATAAGTGCAAAACATTTGCATTTAATTGTTGGATTGTGAACTCACTGCTCTTTATGGGTACAGACAAATGGACAGATAAGCTGGTGTCAGCCTTCTCGGTGGAGATAAGCAGCTCCTTGCCGTTGCCATCGTAGTGGACACAGAAGTCGTCCAAGTTCTTCCCCTGCTCCTCTCCGTGGAGCACGACGAAAGCTCGGTCTGCGTCGGGAAACGCGTGCGGGTCCAGGGCCCGGACGGAGATGCTGCAACCCAGGCGTGTCCGGACCGTGCTGAAGGGGTTGACCTCCAAACTCCACTCCCGCAGCGGTGGACGCTGGCTCGCCTCGCCATCGATGTCCTCTCTGGCTAACTTCGCACCGGAAGACGTGAAGAGGGACCGCTGTTGGCAAGGACAACGCCGGGGGGTCCAAAGGCAGTTGGCGGTCCGAAAGAGTCCGAGGCCGACCCGCAAAGCTGGCGTGCTCCACAACAGCATGGTCTTTAATTTACACATTTACTGTTGTCAGACATTCTCAGTTGACAGAGGCTGCCATTGGCAACAACAACTGTCAAGTTGAATACTTACTGATGACGTAAGCAGACTTCCGCGTGGCGCTAGCCGCATAGCATTTAGTAGGTTGCTAAATCGGTAGGTGACGATTTGGCTAGATAGGTCGGTAGCTATTTCCGCAACTATCTATCTACAAATTTATTTAATTAAGTAGGTGGACAGAAGCGCGAGTTTCTTAATGTTAACTACGTGTAGATGGTAAATACGATAACGATATATGTGCCCTACGCTTGGCTGGCGACCAGTGTTTATTATTGCATGTCTGCACCGAAATATTGATGCTGATGTCAAAATGGGTTTCTCTTTGTGTTTATTTAATGCGCTTATTATGAAGAACCACGAAAAGAAGTCCATAGCACTTGTTATAGTTAAAAAATAAAATAATTGCCTTTTTAAACGAACACATAGTATTCGAAGAACAAAACCAAACTTTGTTCATTTATGTTCAGCTTTAATTTGCAGGGTTTCTTGATAGAAGATAAAGTACAAACGTTTAAGTCCATTAACCTTTTAAATACTTTCAAGCATCAATAGAAGAAAATAACTAGTTACAAGAAATTGCACTTTGGTTTGAATATAAATGAGCCACAATGAATGGAAGGCATATTATCTGTGAGCAACACTAAGTACACCCTCAATTATCACATGCTCGGTTCACGCTCAGTTGCCACCATACTCAATATTTTTCTTTTTTATTTATACTCCATTGAATCCATTTAAACCAAGGGCTCCCTTTACGTCAGCACACAATTTTCTGTAGAAATAAGGTTTTCCACTAGGCGGAAGCATTGCGCCAAAGAAGCCAGCAGGTTTGTGCTTGAGTACTATTTTTGCCTCGAGTTAATATAAAAGAGTGCAAAATGACAGTTGTCGAGATTGATACATTACTCAAAAAAATTTCTGACCGTTGAGCTTTTGGTAGACCTTTCAAGATGAGCATAAAAAGTTAATCAATTTACTTGTAAATGTTTGAATGCAAGCTGAACTGTTTTTGGGGGTCCATCCTTCTATTTCACCCAATATCCAGAACTTATTTTCAAGTAGTGCATAACAATTATACATTTATGATAAAAATCCCTTTGGCCGAATCATCATCTTGACTGTTTTAAAAGAATGCCTTTCATTTGTGAGGTAGTACTCAGTGGAGATATTGTGCCAGGCTCCCCAATATATCCCATCACGTACCCCTTTGTACTTCCTGAAGTAGTACCTTCCATTGAGGTTTGCTGCCATACATGCATCAAACCACCAACCGGAGCTGTAGTAAGCCCCACAGTTCCCAGATGGGTAGCGATCATTGTCCCGGTCTGGGGTGGTAAAGGCCTGATTGTTGTGGTCGTAGGTGGAGCTGAAGCGAAGCGCATCTCCCGCTGTTCCGGAATAACCCCCCACTGTCAGCCTGTAGAGCATCCTTTCGCTCGCCACTCTAAAGTGCTCGTACTCTGCATACCTTGCCACCCCAGAGAGGTCCTGCAGCTCCACCCGCAGTGTCATGTCCCTGCCCCGGGTCAAGAGGTGGATATATTCATTCCCCAACCAGAACTCCCCTCCGCTCAGTAGCTTCCCAAAGCCCGATCTGTACTCGGCCCAGGTGCGGTTGAAGCTGACGCTGCCGTCTTGTCGGAGCTGCAGGAGGGTCCATCCTCCACCCTGTACCTCCATGTCACACAAGACTGGAAAACGTCTGCCGGCATGGAGATCCGGAGTCACGCGGTAGATGCCACTTTTCATAGCCCGCCCTCTGACTTGGTGGTCTGAGCAGTCCCTCCTCAACGCAGAAACTGCACCTGAGGAACATTTGATGGCACCACCAATCACAAGCTTGTCTTTTATTGGCAGCGGTCTTAATTTTGTATTCATACCGCAGTGATGACTAAAGATGATGACCTCCCAGAAGCAAAAAGCCTCATTTAGGAAAGTACACAACTGATCTTAAAGTCAAAACTGCTTTAAAGATTGTCCGATGACTTTTTTTTTTTTAGTTCTGAATGTGGAGTTGGGCTTTTGGTGCTGCTCAGCGCAGATGCCGATATTCTCTCGAGAGCTACAGGGTCATAGGTCATTCCAAATTAAAAAATGAATTCAAAATTCCAAAAATGTATTACCTCTAATATAAAGCTGGGCTGTAGCAATCTAAAAACAATATGTAGTACATATGATTCATTGAATAGATGCTTGCTTTTAATCTTACAAAATATAAATACTTTATTTTTTGGTTTGGGATACACACTAATGTGAATCTAAGCAGATGGTATGACTTGAAAATTTGTATCTCTGACCTTCAGATGGTATCAGCGTCCTTGACCCGCTGGCTGGCCTGCTCTCCCCCTCATTCCGTTTTGGCAAATCTTTCGAATGCCTTCCGTTTGGGCCCAATTGGCTGCCGTTGAAGAACGCGGCAGCCACCTGCTTGATTTTCACACGCAGCTCGCGAGCGCTTGACGTCGACGATTCAGCAACCAGCTGGGCCTCGGGGTGAGTAGTAGTAGTAGTTGTTGAGCTGAAGTCGGAGCTGGTGGTGGTCTGGACAGTAGGGGAAAGGGGTTGGATAGTCTTCTGTAGGGCTGCTGCATCAGCTCGAGCATGCAGATTTGTCTTTGTGGACCCAGGATTAGTGCTCGGAGTAACACTGTGAGTCACGATTGGTTGTGTTGATTTTGGAATTGATGAAGGTTTCCCTGTTGATTGTGGCCTCAGATCAGACACCCCCTCGCTGTTTAGTCCCACCGGGAGCCTGCTTAGGCCCTTGAAGGTTTTTGGAGTGATGGGTTTTGTTGTGCTGGGTTTGGACTTTGTGTCTGCTTGGGAATGCGTCACCTCGGCCGTTTGTGAAACGGGACTAGGAGTAGGTGGAACGTGAGCATTATAGAAATTACTGGTTGTTGTCCTAATAAATTGCTGAGGTTTGGGGGTTGTGGTGTTCTGATTTGGTTCAGTTGGTGTTGCTCCTGGCTCCGGCATCAATCTGGTTGGTGGTCTGTCACTTGAGAGAGACCTGAGTTGAGGTTTGTTATCAGACTCCTCACCAGGACTTTGAGTAGACACAGATTGACGGTGAGGATCAAGATGGACTTGGTTGGCTGTAGGCTTCAAGTTAGCTTTACCATTTTGGTCTCTTGCAGCCTGGGACTGCTTTTGGTTTAGTTTCGGCACTTGACCAGCTTTGGCCTTTCTGTTAATAATGGGTATTTTCTGGCTCGACTCCAGTCTTCGATTGGGATTAGCTGTAAATGCGGTTTCTGACTCAGAGTTCCCCGTAGAATTAGAATGAATTTCCTTCAGTTTTTGTCTTTTTTTAGAATCTGGTGGGAAGTGTTGCTTTGCTTTATTTTGATCAAATTTGTCTGTTGTATTAGTTTTTAACTTTTTGTCAGGTTTTGGCTTCTGGTCAGTTTTACTGGTTTTAACAGGAACAGGTCTTTTGTTAGGTTTGACATTTTTATTTAAAGTTGGGATTTGCTCTGATTTGGGTTCTGCGTTGGTTGCAGATCTTCCGCGTTGGTCAATTGCTACCTGCAGCAGAGTAGTAGTCCGGTCTTGACCATGTTTGGGTTTTTGGGTTTTGCCGTGAGGATCACTTGTCCTGTTATCAGCTCTTTGAACGTGAAACCTTTTAGTGTCGTTGCCAGGTTTCAATTTAATCTCTACTTTGTTTTTTTGTGGAGCAGTTTTTTGTTTGATTTTAATGTCCACTTTACGGTCATGCTTGAAGTCCTTTGGCTTGTCGTTTGCATCAGGCTTCATTCCAGGTGTATGCTTTCCGGCCGTCTTGGCTTTCAGGCCTGGTCGGTGCTTCAAGCCGGTGTTGGTGCTTAGCCACCTGCTGCTGCTGCTGCTTTCTGTGGCTTCAGGTGAAATTGTTGTGGGAAAACTGTGATGAAGAAAGTTGCAAGTTGAACTCGATCTTGGGGGACTTGTTACATCCAACTGATTCCTTATGGTGTTTGAATCAGACAAAGTTGTTTGGGTTCTTCTTGTATTAATAACTGGTAAGTAATTGGAGGTGGAACTGGAGAAGGGAAGAGTTGGAAGAGATGACGTGATCCTTTCGGTCTCATCCAAGTCTACAAGCTCCGGCCTTTGAGCTGAGATAAATGTCAACGCAGGAGTCGGGCTGATTGAAACAAAGTCTGTCGTCTGAGTGGCTTTTCTGGATGCCGACTCTCCGTTGCTGTCTCTCTGCACGTTCTCTACTTCGTTTCCTCTCTCTGTTTTCAAACTCCCTATTACTCCTTCTTTCTTTTCAACTACTACCTCCTCATCTTTTTTTATAGACTTGCTTTTGTCCGCAAGCCCTCTGTTTTCAGTCTGTTTTAGTTTCTCATTACTCTGCCCTGGATTTATCCCCTTTTCCATTTCCTCTTTCTTCTCCTCCCAAATCTTCTCTTGATCCTGCCTCCCACGGTCCTGCGCCTTCTTTATATGCGTCTTTTTCTCCATCGCATTTGTTACATCTGGCCACATTTGATGATCTTGACTCTCTTTTTCACCTTCATGATCTTTGGCGCGTTCGCTTTCTCCCATCTCAACTTTTCCAACTGTTTCCTTCAGTATTGTCTCGTCCTGCCAGTCTCCATCTTCCAAGTCTCTCTGTCCTAAACGTTGTGTTTGAGAGTGTCCCTCCTCACCATACCTGCTCTCTTGGCGTTTCCCACAGTCGCCGCACATCTTCCGCAGCTGGTCCACGTCGTCCTTCAGTGTCTGTAAATCCTTCACCAGCTTTTCCAGCTCCCGGAATTGCTCCGGCAGGTGCACAGTCATCGGCGGCAAGCTCAAGACATAGGGGCACCCGGTCCGCCCAAGTCCGCATGGCCCCCCGGCCCGCACGGTGCCAACGCATTGCCCCAATCCATCGTTCCCCTCCCAAGAGAGGGTGGAGGAGGCCAACAAAGTCAAAAATGTGTACAGTGTTGTCAACTTCATCTCGAGTCACAAGAGTGAGAGGAGGAGAGCCGAGAGGTTTAAAATAGAGCCACCTCAGTCGGTCAGTGAGGAGGCGGCAAGGTGGGCGGGAAAAGACAACTGAAGGAGGTGGGGTGGTTTGATAGCACTTTTAAGTCCACTGAGAGAGAAAAAGAGATCCAAGCTTTTTTGTTGATGGAAACAGGTTGGAAAACTCTGAGTAACTGTCTGTTCTCACACTTATTATGAAGATTATCTGAGATGTCATGGGAATTATTATTGAGATTGTACAGAACAGTCTTTGTTTTGGAAAATACCTTCCAGACCTACCTGCAATTGGTAAAAATCTGTGACGGGGAAATGTCAAAGAAAGTCTACTAAGGACATCAAAAATTGATTTGGCTTTAATCAGAGGAACTTTAAATTGTATGTGCTGACTTCCATTTAACATGAATTTGATTGGGATCAATTCTGAGAAAAGCCGCAGCCCCAGTTAAAGAGGGTGTGCGCACTTGTGCAATCATTATCACATTGGTTTATTTTGATTTCCCCACTTTAGAATATATTTTATTCAGTTGTGCAGGTTATATGTCACAATGATCCTAGTCTCCTTTTTAAGATTAAAAAAAAACCTGGCATTTAACAGTGAGTGGTGTTTAATATATCATGCACTGTAACTAATGAGGATCACATTGTGTAATGGATGAGAGCGCTCAAGAAACATTCTCACTGCATGCTGTAATGCAAATGTGATCAGAGTAGAAGATATATGCATTTGTGTCACACTTGCAGATGTGACACGTGAGACTTACTTCATGTAATCATTTTTAATGATTGCTTGTTGGTTGTGTCATCTTTTTTTTTTTTTTTTTAAAGATGGAAAAGATGTCAGGTTAAAAAAGGTCATTTCTTAAATCTATTGAAGTACAGTCTTTATTGTATCTAACTCGTGTAGAGATAGTCAAGTCATACTTTTGCGCACTGTATTAAATATTTTATTAATTTGTATTTATTGGATTTTATTGAATGTGGCGAATCGATGAGTTACTGATGGTTTGCTCACCGTATTGTTTAATTTCACTCTATTTAGCTTTGTTTAGGGCGGCTCTGTGGCGCAATGGTTAGCACGTCCACATCACAGTTAGGAGGGTACCGGTTTCGATTCCACCTCCGACCCTCCCTGTGTAGAGTTTGCATGTTCTTCCTGTGCCCACGTGGGTTTTCACCGAGCACTCCGGTTTCCTCCCCCTCCAAACTCACTGTATTGTTGATACTAAAAGATTTTTTTTAATTGACTTTAATATTTTTGTTAGATTTTCTTTTCTTTCATGTAGTAGACATTTGTCATGAGAAGTCTGTGGGTTACTCAACCCACAGTTCAATTTAATTGAATTAGTTTGAATTTACTGTTTTTATTAATGTAGAGAACAGGCTGTTTCTCTTGTGATTTGCTGAGCTCAATATGTATTAGCTATTTAATTAGATTTGATTTAGCTAGAATTTAATTGCTCTTCTTAGCGTAGCAATGAGATGAGGGGAGCCTCTCTTGTGGGTTGCTAAGCTCACTGTGTATTTCTGTTCCAGTGTTTTGTTAAAGCATTTTACTGGTCTCCTCACCTCCGCCCAGCAACGTTATGTTTTCCTCACTCACTTATTTGTGTGTTTTTTCGGGGGATTTCTAGAAGAGAAAAAAAACTCAGGCCTTTGCCACAACACGTGAAGGAGTAGTGCACCGACCGGCCAAGAGGAACCCATAAAATTTTGGTGGGGATCCGGCTAATGGTGCAGATCCAGGGAATGTGTTTTTCCACTTGTGTTAACATTGCGACATCGGATCTTTTGGTTGTTTTCATTCATTTCTACTTGTATAACGTGTGATCTTACGCACAAAATATGCAGGAGGTGGGTACTGATGAGCACTTTGATAGGAGTGATGATACTTGGCGGAGGTCTGCGCTCTGAGCACCACTCTAACTTTAAACTTACCTCTTCTGACCTTTTGAATTGTTATTTTCTGCCTCCCGGCTGGCTGGTTGTTATGACGACATTGAGGCTGGAGACATTTTTCAGCTGTCTTTTTAATAATGACAAAGGAATCTTCTGGCTTCGAGTGTGGGAAACACGCTCTTTTAAATGGAACATCAAGTGGATATTTTGTCCATATTAGAAAATAGTCGTTTTTGTCATGCAACTGGTTAGAAAGAGTGGGATCCTACGTGGCCCTCCATTATGGAATTTTCCATCCTTGAACTGCACCATATCCATTGAATGAAAGCATAAAACCATGATGCACAAACTAATCAAATTCTTTACATCCAAGTCATTTGTATATGTTTTTATAAACTACATTTCTGTAGAGTGCTATTTTTTTATTGAAAAATACATGTTTAAAAAAATTATTTGAGTTTTCTTTATTTTTTACTGGAACGGATTAATGCCATTCACATTCATTTCATGGGGAAATGATGATTTGAGACCCAAATATTTTGAGATAGAATTAAGCACGTATTTGTAAGCCAATGCACCACTGTTCTTAAATAACATTCCAGGCTTGTATACAGTCAGGTGCTTGTTTGACAACTGTTGGTAGGTAAAACCATGAACACATCCACACACCTCAGCACTTTAATATACAATGACAAAATGTGCTACAGAAATGTTTACACTTTTGGGAGATGGCTGTCTGAATAAAAGGGAACTGTCCCATCCAACCGTTTCTTCTAGCGCTCATCCTCATTTCACTGTTAACGCAGAACACCCTGGACTGGTTGCAAGCCAAATGTAGGGAACATAAAGACATTCATATCTATGGGAAATTTAGGATCTTCAGGAAACCTGCCATTCATCGGGTGAACATTAGGGAAAAGTTCAGTGGGATGGATGGATGGATGGACGGACGGACGGACGGATGGATGGATGGACGGACAGAATGAATACAATTGTATAATTGAAATGGGTGCTTATACCAGAGTGTGGTCGTGGATCATTCTTAAGAACAGCTTCTTCTCTCGGCTTTTACCCATTTATGGACAGCAGGTTGTCGTCCTCAAGGTGCCCTCCTTGTGAACACTGTTTTGAATTCCCCCGAGTGAGTCGCCTTGGCCCACTCTCTGTCCTGGCTGGTGTAAACAATGTGCTCCCTCGCCAATAAAGCAAACATCTGACCATTTGTTCTGACAGTTCATTGGTCCAGACAAGCAGGGAGGCCACTTAATCTCCATCCAAGTGATATTGTTGAAAAAAAAAAAGCTTGAGATCTACCGAGATCAATTACAGGCTCATATCTGTCTTCATCCCATGGATCACTTCTGTATCCCAACTCAACTTTTTGTCTTTTGTCACACACTCATATTCACTTGATGCTTCATAAGACAGGACATTCTTTCTCCATGTGTCAAGATGACTTTTACCCGTCGCCTAACAACAACTGGATGTGTCCCGTCACATCTGGAATGGATTAGCTGTGATGAGCAAACTATAAAACCTTGTCGGCCCATCAATCAGTCACTAACCTAAATACCTGCATTCCTTTAGGAAATTAATGATGGACATTAATTTTCCAAAATTAGGATGTCAAGGGTAAGGATATGGTAATACTAGATGGGGTGCTATGGCCTGATTAGCCAGAGTTAGTTCTATATATGGCAATCATCCATTCATCTGTTTTCTATAGCCTTACCTCAGCAAGCCTTCTATAGCCTTGGAATACACCCTAAACTGGTCGACAGCCAACCACAGGGCACATATAGACAATCATTAAAAAATATGGACGATTTAGAATAACCAGACAAGGCCCAGGCAAGCACGGGGAGAACATGCAAACTCCATACACAGGAAAGCCAGAGCTGAGATTTGAACCCAGAACCAGTGAGGCAGGCATGCTAACCACTCCAAATTAAAAACAATATACAAATTGAAATGACTTTCACTTGGGAGCCACTCACTTTAACCATGTGTGACCACACTAAGTAGGACGATTGACTGATGAGCAATTTTTCAAACAAATTAATGTACTGTACTGAATTGTATGTAACTTTACTGCTCTCTAGCGACGTTAAAAGAAATTGCAAGTTGGCGCGCATGGACCTGCGTTTTTGTTGTGGTTAGGGACCAACAACGGCTTTAACAAAACGGAGGGCGGACGGATGGATGCTTAATCCCGCGAGAGAAAATAAATCAACACAGCAACAATCTCCTCACAAACACACTCCTTAACATAGCCAAAACAAATCAGAGATATGTAATCAAAACTAAAAGAGGGAAAAAATATATAAAAGATATTGGATTATTACAGATATTAGCTCATTTGTGTTTTTTATCTCCTTGTATCATGTTTTTAACGATTCTGTATTTTATATATTTTCTATAAATGAAGAATATTTAATGCATGTGATACTTTTATTATTAATAACCATTATTATTGTTATTATTATTATTATCATCATCATCTCTGATATGGTTTATGCTCAATTTTACTTTTGATACAGTTGTTTTTTAAAGGCTTCTTAATAACGTGAAGTTGACGTGCCTTGGAAAATAAGAGTGTTTTTCTTTCATATTGAACAGTCACTTTTCAAATTGTTCATAAGCACACTTCCTTCCGTGTTGCTTTTCATCCTCTCGGACGTGCTTACGTAGGCATCTAAGCCCCGCCTCCCATTGGCTCTGACGCACCAGTTACGTCTGGCCGTAAAAAATAGAAACTTCCAAGATGGCCGAGTCCGTGGACTCCATGCATTTCGCAGCGAACAGCCAAACAAATTCCCCCCAATCGCTGTTAGCTAAACGGCCGCCGGGGATCCGACCGCAGTCTTCCAGCGACATTCACCCGCCTCCCCCAAAGAAGGTCCGCGTGGAGGAGAAGCGACCCAAGCACCGGAAAGTCAACGGAGAGGTGTGCGCAGGGGAAAAACACAACGGGAAACCGAGTTTTGAGAGCCCAGCGAAATGGAGTTTCGGCCCGGGCAAGGCGAGCAACTCCGCCGCCCCCACCGCCACCGCGGTGGTGGTGCCAGGAGCAGCAGCGACTCCCGCACGAAAAATATTCAAAATAAGCAACTTCCTCGCCTCGCCGTCTAAAGAAAAACGGGCAAAAGAGAAGCGGCATAGAGAAAAAAGCGGCGAAGCGCAGCGCAGTTCGGCCGCGGCTGTGGAGAAAGTCAGCCCCGCTAGCTGCTATACAAAGACCGAGAACGGCGACATGAAGACGCCACAGAGAGGTAAGAGTATAGTCTCTTGCGCTTCACTGCCTTTCCTACTCAAATTCTGAGCAAACTGCATGGTTGTGATTAAAACATCTGTTGAAATATTACATAACGGGGTTTGTGCCGCAGGCCACTGTGCGCGCATCAGGCCCCGATTGCAATGCATGTGAACCACTCACTCACTCGCACGTGGAAATGTTTGTCACTTCACTTCAGGGTGGATGTTGATAACAATGTCATTTTTGGTGCCTTCCCTCCAGATCATAACAGCAAAGACAAGGAGCGAGACAGCAAGAAGGAAAGGAGCAGCAAAGAGTGGAAAAACCACAAATTGCCGCCAGAACGTGACATCTCAAAGGAAAACGGGGAGGTGGTGTTCCCTCTTCAGAGGGGTAAGTCAAAACACCCCCAGCTCACATCAGAACTTGGAATCACACCTTACATCAAAGTGCAAAATCCCCGTCTAACGTGTCTAGCGATGCCCCGTTTATCACGGGGGATATATTCCGAACACATCGAGCTCTGGACGTTAATGTCACAAACCCCACAATGCACTATGCCAAACGTAAACACGGCAACTTTGCCAGGATCGAAAACATGTCGCTTCTTTGAATAAACGCAAAAGCCACACTTTCAAAATGGTTAGAGAATGGTTGTAGAGAAAAGGAGGATGAGCCTGTCACTTAGTAACGTCAGCCATCACATGCTGGATGCCGCTAACTAGCGAATCGCAAATGACACAAGTGGATGGATTTAAAATTGGACCACAACAATAACCAGTTCGGGAAATGGATCGATGGTTAAGTCAGACGACTCTCGGACCTGCCAGTGTATGGTGGGGGATCATGGAGATTAAAGCGAGTTATTTTTACCTTAAAACTAGCGTATCCGATGTGGGCAGACAGCCAACGTCATAATGCTTTTACTTTGAATGTCTCTTAGTCAAAGCCCCAATTTTGAATGACACATGCGGACCATCCTCTCATTAAAAAAATCCCCGCACCTCACATGCATCATGTTTATTAATGCAGAACAATTTCTTAAACTAATTACACAATTAATCATTGGGATAATCGATTGAATACTCTTATTAAAAATGTTTGCTAGCCTCAGCCCTAACTTCTATTCTATTGTCCATCTCAGAGCCCAAGGACAAGCCCAAAGCCAGCTCCCAAGAAGACCTCTTGCTCAAGAAGCTGAAGAAGAAAAAGAAAAAGAAGCACAAAGACGGCGAACGAGCCAAAGAGAGACACGGCCGCCCTAAAATGTACCACCGCTCGTGCCAGACTGTTTATTCCGGAGTCTCTCTCGGACTGGCCGAGTTCCTCAGCCGAATCAACGGCAACAGCGGAAGTGGCACGGGGCTACTTCACAGCACGCAGCGCCAGGACCCGCCTTCCTTACCCGCCATGCTCAGAGACGGATTGGGCTACAGCTCACCGCTCCACTGCACGCCCATGCCGAGTCTGCCAGGGCTGGAGTTCGGCCACCTCATCCACGTGGAGATGCAGGCTAATGGCGGCGCGTCTGTCGCGCACGCCTACAGCGAGCAGCTCTCGGCCCTGTCGCCGGCCGAGATGCAGCGCTTCGCCCAGGAGTTTGTCACCCTGTCGTTCAGCGAGGAGGAAGCCCAAGCGGCGTGTTTTGTTATGGGCATCATCCACGGAGCGGCGTCCTACCTCCCGGACTTCCTGGATTACTTCTCCGACAAGTTCCCCAACGCTCCGGTCAAGATGGAGGTGCTCGGGAAGAAGGACATCGAGACCACCACCATGGCCAACTTCCACACTCAGGTGAGATTGTCGAGTAGTTGTCTGTACTCTTGTCTCGGGCTGCAAAGGGGTAAAAAGTTTCCAATAAAATCCACAGAAACCTTACAAGTGAAATAATATGAATCAACTGGCAATCGAGGGGTTATTTAATGGAAAGGTTTGATTTGCAAGCCTAAATATAAACACTTGTGCAAACTAGATAGCGCTCCTTGCCTGCATGCAAATGTTCGCCAACAGTTTTAGTGAAATATGGAATTTTACAGTATAGGCAAAGGTCTGCTGACCATTTGGTGAACACTGGCGACCTTGAACGAAAGCTGACGTGAGCGAGCGGCAACGTTGGCCGCCTTTGCAAACATGCGATTGTTCCACCCCTCAGTGTGGTAGGGGCTTTTGCATTACGCTGCAAAAAAAAAAAAACAATTATGGGAAGCGGACCTAAACTTCAGTGCCGGAAGATCAGCGTGGGCCACCGTGATTGAGCTGACTCCCTTATCTGTATTGCAGTCCACAATGATTCCATTTTTAAGTTGTCTTGGTGAAACAAATGAACTAAACTACAACTCAACTTATTGTGGCATGAATTCATCTCTAAAAGTGAGGCTCTTACTCCACCTTGAGCCCGCACCTAATGCTGAGTAATGCCTCTTTGTGCGCTTTGAGCAATTTCACTAAACAAGCACACCTCATACCCGTTGGATGACCCGAAGGCAAAAAGGACACCGCCGTTTCCTGATCATAAAAGTTGCACTTCATTCTGACAAGCCAACAAAGCAATTGTTCGGGTTTCATGTTCACTACAATAGGTGTTTGAGTCCATTTTTCATGACATAAATCACTTTAGGGCATAATAACATTTTTCTCGAATTATTAAGTTGTATTTGACTTTTAATTATGTTTTTAAACTGCTTTGCATACCAGTAATATTGATAAAGGATTCAACCTGCCTTGTTTTTGGCGAATACATGACACACCAACTACCTCACTGCATTTTATTGCTGGCCATTATGTTGGTTTCTTAGAGCAATAAGAAGTTTTGGAGTTGCTACTTGGTGTAAAAAGTTTGAGAACCACTGGGTCAGTGTACTATATTTTGCTTTTGTAAACAACTGTAACACAAGAATCAGTACGTCACAACCTAACACCCATTTATTTTTAACCCACCATTTGCAACATAGCCGTCCTGCAAAAACGTCTACTCTTCTTTGACGATGTACGAAAGGTTTGAAGAACCAAGAATGTAAATTACACATCACCAAGCATCTAATTATATCCACGACGTAGCGCTGCAGCGCGGGCCTGGATACAACTGCACTTAAATTATATTCTGCTTCAGCAGCAGCCGTAATATCTGCCTCCCGCGCATTCGCACACTGCGAGGGACCCATTTAGGTCACACTAACCTAAAATTATTTCATCCAGGCCCCACCTCAGTGTAATCAGATTACTTCCTTTCCTCCGTACAGCAACACGATGGCAGGCTCTCTCCTGACGCTTGATTATTAGCATGTCTTCTTATTTGAGCTCCTTTGGGATGACCTAAGGAGATAGATTTTTGGCATAGTAGCTGTTGGGTGTGTGATTTAAAAAAAAAAAAAAAAAAAGTGGCTCTTGTCTTTGAGCTAGCTGTGAGAGTATCGGGATAAACTTTGACAGCACGTCTTGGCCTAAATGCACAAATAAAAGCTAACATGAAACTTGCATTTAAGCTCTCATTCTCGTTGAAGAAAGTAAAAGAAATGACACACCACAGTGGTGTAACAAACTCTGCGCACTTGAAGTGGAAACAACTTTTGGAGTTTTTGCTCTCCCGTGGCACAATTGAGAAATGCATCATGACAGCTATTGTAGAAAAACATGCATGAAATCTGATTCACGTTTGAGCGGCTAAAGATTTTTTTGCTGTTGTTGTCTAGGCTAAGTGGGTCGAAACATGGATGGATGGATGGCTGGATGGATTATAATGTGACAAATTTCTAGTCAGTCGATTAATTGATGACCTAATTATTTGTCGGTACCGTACCGCAGTTCCCAACCGTTTTTGTGGCACACAGGTTTCATATTATAATGTGCTTGAACGGAGTGGCAGAAAAACAAATAAGGTCAAATAATTAAAACCACAACACCCCATGACACTGAATGCTGTTGTTTTAATGAGCAGGAGACTGAAGCTATATTTTTGTTCAAACTCGTTTGTTGCCTGCACATTGTTGGACGTTTACCAACAAAGATGTATCTTCTCTTTGTATCGCTGCTCTTGTCCCTCATCGCTAGTCTGCAGTTAGGATTTTTTTTTTCTCTCAATGAGTCGCGGCGGGGCTAGCCGACGCTATCAAGGCTAAATGCTCTGCTCATCACTGACTGATTGACTGACTGTAAGACAAGATGCCAAAAAACATGTGATTAGCAATAAATTGACTTTAAACTTGAATGAGCAGTAGTAAAGTCTTTTTGTGTTTTAGTTCAAAGCTTCGATCTGATCACTCTCCGTGTGTGTGAATCCAGCAGCATCACATCCTGCCACACTGCAGCAGCACTCTTTGACTTTTCCCCCCTTCAACATGTGTCAGCACTTTTGCCTCCTGCAAACACGCCACTCTGGCTGGAAAAAATACTTATCTGAAAGTGTCATGAGTTTGGTTTCTGGTTTTGAACGAATAGTTAATCAAATGTGGTGTTTTAATCATTTATTTTCCAAGTTGCTTCTGACTTTTTTGGGATACTTGTTTTTAACTCAAAGATAAGATATTTGAAATGACTCACGCTCATTTTTTAGGCAGGATGTACTATGCGGGTCCAACTGCCCAATTCTAATTAAATGCCAACGTGGTGAGAACAGCAAGTGAGTTAGTACACTATTTGAAAGTACAATTTTGGCCCATTTATAGCGGCCGTACTTTCCCCGTTGTCCAAGACTGTTGACCCGATTGACTTCAAACTTGGACTGTACCATTGCAACAACTCGGACAACAACAGGAAAGACTTTGTGACGTTTTCAACATACTATACAAACTTTGGATTTCATCATTTCTTCTTAAGAAAGCATTCTGGGTTGTGGCTCCAATCAGGGTCTTATGCTGCCGATTCCAATACCGATCACTAGCGGTGATCTGATCGCTCAGTCATCGATCACGACGGTCAATAGAGTTAATGATGTTTTCCTGGCTTCATTTCTGCTTCAACATCTGATGTGTCCCCCCAGGTGAAGCGGACATACTCCCAGGGAACGTACCGGGCCGGGGCCATGCGGCAAGTCAGCCTGGTGGGCGCCGTGGATGAGGAAGTCGGCGACTACTTCCCTGAGTTCATCCGCATGTTGGAGGACTCTCCCTTTCTGGAGGTAGTCATCCTGTCATTCATTCTGGGGGCATTGTGTGTAGCTACTAATCCAGTCAATTTTCCAGAAATTGTTTGGTAAATTTCCTTTGGAAATTAACCTGGAATAATTTGGCAATAATAAGGAGAAATACCTTCAATTTAGAAAACTGCTAGTTTATTTCTAGTAATTGCTCTAAATGTCCATTAATTCCCATAGGTTTTCAATAGTTCCTGGAATTTTGCTGACTAAAAGTGGCCACAGAATGTCTGCTGTGTTGCCTCACTTGTTTTTTTGTGTTTCTTTCAACAGCGGACTCTGCCTTGGGGAACCTTCTCCAGTCTGCGGCTGCAGAGCCCCACGGAAAGTGACGACGGCCCCATCATGTGGGTCCGACCTGGAGAACAGATGATCCCCATGGCAGATATGCCCAAGTCTCCCTTCAAGAGGAAAAGGTGCGTTAACTTTGAAAGAGAACGTTCAGCTGAAAACAATTGTAACGCTCCTGCAGTGGCATACCTGAATCTGCTCGCACGATCAATTCGCAAACAAATCGCAATTTATAGCAATTCCTGCTCCTTTCCAGTTTATTTTAATCCTTGAAGCACTAGGGTTTTATTTTTCCGGATATCATTGTAAAGTGTTACATCGCAGGTCTACCAACGAGATCAAGAACCTGCAGTACCTCCCGAGAGCCAGCGAGCCCCGCGAGATGCTGTTTGAGGACCGGACGCGAGCTCACGCCGATCACATCGGACAGGGCTTCGAGAGACAGACGACTGCCGCCGTTGGCGTGCTGAAGGCTGTACGCTGCGGGGAAGAGTGAGTGCGCACGCTTTTATGATGACTTGTGACTGGGATTCACAACTCTACTTATTAACCTCCATACACATAAGAAAAGGGTCCACTTATATATGAACAAAACCTTTCCCCTCGTTTTAGCTTGTGCGTTTTATATTCTTGCGCGGCTTATATTCCAGAAATGTTGGTAAATAAGAAAATATGAATGTAGTATTTATTATGTTGTCATTTTTTGTTATTGTTATGTCGATGCTAAATAAGGAAATGCATTGTTTGTGCTGTGCTGCTACAGACTCCCAGCTGGTTTGTGTGTGTTTACGCTCAGCGTGTTTGTGTTTTAGAAGCGACACACCTGCGCGCATCACCAAAGATGTGGTGTGCTTTCACGCCGCAGACTTTCCAGACGTGGTCATGAGGCTGCAGCTGGACCTCCACGAGCCGCCGCTGTCTCAGGTGGGGCCACAAAAGAGCCACAAATTGGCTGCTGGGTTCAGTCTAACTGCGGAAATTGTCCTGTGTACACTGCAGACAACATGTGAAAACGAATAACTCCATGTTCTGGCCTAGTTTTTTTGGCGACAGACGTCGTCCGTAATTCTGGGTGGCAAAAGCTTAAGCCTTGTAGTTGTAAGCAAATTCTCGCGTCATTTGACTGAGGCAGAGTGATTGACAAAACAGGGTAAATGCCTTGTGTGTTAAGTCCAGTGTTCTCTACTAGAACTGATTAATTGACAGAAAGACAGAGAATGGGCTTATATCACACTCAAGCAGTAAAACAAGATTGGCTGTGCAAAATGTCATGATCCCCAATGTGTTTTTAAAAAGTGGCAACTACGCTTCTTGGCAATCTTGCAGTCTTCCCTGTACAACAACATGCGCTTGATTTAACTTCCTTGCCAACACATTATGCTGGATTATTATTGATTTTCTTGAAAAATATCTAAACCTTTTGGCACAACGCTAAAGGTGTTGTCATTGTTTTCAGTGGAAGTACCCAAGCGGCAGTTGATAACAAATATTTTTCGTAATGACCCTCTTTAAATTTATTGTTGATCAATTGCGTCTTAAAGCAATTAACTCAACGTTCCTAGAAGTTGGGTTGTTCCTACACACAATCACATTCCCCTTTTGGCGTCCGCAGTGCGTCCAGTGGATCGACGACGCCAAACTGAACCAGCTGCGGCGAGAGGGCATCCGCTACGCCCGCATCCAGCTCTACCACGACGACATCTACTTCATCCCCAGGGGCGTCATCCACCAGTTCAAGACGGTGTCGGCAGTCTGCAGCTTGGCCTGGCACATCCGACTCAAGCAATACCACCAACACGATGTTGCGGAGGAGGAAATAGAAAAAGGTTCACCGAGGGATGTCACGTTGCATATCAAGGAGGAGCAGCTCGAGGAGAAAGTGATGAAACTGCAGGAGGAGCTACCTTCACTGCTGCCCCGTAAGGAGGAAGAGGGGTTCCAAGCACTAATAGAGAAGAAGGAAGAGGTGAAAAAGCAGGAGGAGGAGGAGGAGGAACCGTGTCCAGGTGAAGTTCAGGGGGAAGGAGGCGCTTTCTTGAAGCCCCTGCCAATCAAGAAAGAGAACTGCAGTGAGGAGGAGAAGCAGCACAAGATCGTCAAGAAGGAGCGAGGGCAGTGGGAAAAGGAAGACAGGAGTAAAGAGGAGAAGGAGAGGAGTAAAGAAGAGGACAGGAGTAAAGAGGAGAAGGAGAGGAATAAAGAGGAGAGGGAAAGGAGTAATGAGGAGAAGACTCAAGAGGAGAAGGAAAGGACGAAAGAGGAAAAGGACAGGAATAGAGAGGAGAAGGAAAGGAGTAAAGAGGAGAGGAAGGACAAGAGTAAAGATCGAGATCGGAAGCATAGAATAAAGGATAAGGAGAGGGAGAAGGTCAAGACTGACGTCATGGCGATGATGAAGAAGAAGGACAAGGAGGGCGGAGGAGGAGCCGCTGTCTCGCTTTTGTCACTCAACTCGCGACTCGAGGAGATGCGAGATGGCTGCAAACACAAATCATCGCAAGGTAAGAAGGAGAAGAGCTGCCACCGGTCAGATGCTTCCACGCCCAAATCTGACGCACCCAAGTCAGACCCCAAAGCCTCGCCCAACAAACCGGCTCAGCTCAGGAGAGACGGTAAGAAAGAGGAGCCCAAGAAGCCACCCAGGACGCTCATCACGTTTGATCTCTTCAAGCCCATGGAGGCCCACCAGACGCTGGCGCTTTCTTTTAAAACCCACCACCATCACCACCAACACAGCAACACCAAGCCCGCAGACAACCGGACACTGGTTCCCTTCAAGGGAACCAAAGTGAAAAGTGGGCCGGCACTTTCGGACTCTCAAACGCAGCAGCAGCAGCACTCGGCGCTTAAGCAGACTCTCAAAACTCACAAAGACTTCCTTGTATGAATGTCAGCCGTTTGGTTACTATTACACGCGCACACACACAAACATCCACTCAGAAAAAGATTTTCGATGCGAACCTAAAATGCACTGGGACTTTCAAACTAGGTCAATTTAACTTGAGCCAAGTGAACTCATGTCCAAGTTGAATATGACATATTTGATCCGTGAACATTTTGAAGGATTTCCCACTCGTATGCCTTTCTGTGACTCCTCCAGTCTCTGTTGCAACCTGCTGATGAAGTTCAGTCGCCTCTTCCCAAGACTGATAGTCACAGAAAGGCATGAAAGTAGACATCCTTGGAAACTGTTGGGAATTTTGCCATTAAATTCCTTGTTCCGTAGCAGCAAATTATGCCAAATGTAGCGGAACTTTGAACAGTTTTCCACCTGGTGCATTTCATCTCTTAAGTTTTACTTCAATATAGGCCAAACCTTTTGTGGCTTTTACACAAGCAAGATCCACTCCAACATATTCAAACAGGAGAAGACGAATGTGAGCTAAGTGTCTCGCCTTGCATTTTATGTTGGAGAATGTATGCTGGCGTTTGTCAGTGCGTGCTCACTACTTTCTTTTTTCTCTTTTTTTAATAGCTCCTACAGATGGTACAAAACCCATTCATTTCTAAGCGACCTCTCTCTCTCTCTGTCACACATACACACACCAAAATGAAATGGCTACATTATAATGAGCTACTGAATCACTTTTGCAGTTTTTAAATGTTCTCAGTTTCAAGCACCCAAAGGGTGATGCGTTTTTTTTTTCTTTTCTTCAGACAAGACTTCCAAACCAACACCAACCGAGCTGTAAATTATTCTGTATGTACCAAAAAGTGTACAGCATAAATAGATGTTATCAGCATCCACGTGAGGAAATGTATACAGAAATTGCATATATTTTTTTGTAAGACGAGTTTTATTTTCCATAGAACTTATTTATATCATTTAACTGTCTTGTTTTTATTTGAGGCCAACGTACATGAACAACGTTGTTCTTTTTTTAAGTGTAAATACATTTTATTTCCTAAGATAAGACCTGGTAGTGTGATTTATATACTGATTGGAACCTCAATAAATGGTTCAAAAGCATTGATGTCGCTGATCAATATTTGCCATCTTGGTTCTCTCGACTGCTGTATTAAGTGTAAATTTTGCGTTTTCAGAGAGATAACGCACATACATAAAAAGTGGACCAAAATGGTTAGGAGGAAAAAAGTTCAGAGATTCAATTTAACCCTTTAACAAATCGACCGCGTTTAAAAAAACACTAAGCTATCGCAACATTCACAGTTTGAACATTGAATTCAGTGATTTTTCTTTGCACCACACTTGTTTAACAAGATTATGGTTTCCAGTGCATTCACACAAATACAAAAGCCAACATACAAGAATGTGTTTACACCAGGGGTCACCAAGTCTGGTCTGGTCCTCAAGGGCGCCAATCTAGCCTGTCTTAGGTGCAGCCCTACTACATCACACGTGTGTATTGCTAATTAATAAATATGACAACTCCAAATATTCAAACTGCTTTTCCTCCTTTATATGGATATCTCATTAGTGTAGACTTAGCTAATGACATGCATAAAAAGAAACAGCTGCAATACAGTCCTAGTAGTGCTCTGCAAAGTGCTCAGTGTTCTTCCAACAAATCACCACACACGGGTATTTATTCAAAATATTTCTAACCATTGTGACCATAGAGAATAAGCATTTAAATAAGAAAATTGAACCTTAGTATATATAAAAAAAAAAAAAAAAAACTAATCAGTCTGTTGGAGTCATCAATGGTAAGAAAGAAAATGAAAAATGCATGCAAGGAGAATGCTTAAGTTCAGTTCCTGCGTGGACGGAAGACGCTGCGTCCCAGCTCCACCAGGGCGCCCCCCAGGAGGACCCAGAGGGGCACACATACCACACTGAGCCACACGTCAGTCAGCCTCTCCAGGCGGGTGCACAAGCTCAGGCAGAAGCCCACCTTGAGCCCCATGGCCGCCAGGTACCACAGCCGGCGGGCCGCACCAGGGTCGCCTTCGCGCTGCTCCGCATTGGCCTTGCACCGACCGACCAGATTGACCATCAATAAGAGGACAAGTATGGTGTCCAGCGTCCACACGGGGAGGAAAATGAGAAACCAGTTCCAGTGCAACTTAGCGTCCAGCTTGAGGACCAGCATGATGAGGAAGATGAGACTAAAAATCCACGACAGGAACACTCGCTGCACCAGGGACATCTTCATTGACGTGCCGCAGCCGTCCGCCGCCAGTGTACAGGAACGGATGCTTGTGTTCAACAACAACAAAAATGTTATAGTTGATTCAGTACTAACATGACCCAATATGAACAAAAAAACAAGTTTAATGAGTTTGACCATGAAATATCTTGTCTGTGTCATCTATACAATCGAATACAGGTTGAAGAGGATTTGCAAATCATTCATTGTATTGTGTTTTAATTGAAGTTGTACCAACTGTATTGGAATTGAGATTTGAACAAAGGGAAATTTGAGTTTATACTACATACATTTATACTATATGTTGGAGCCAATTTAGTTACCTTAGATTAAATTCTTACTTTTGTTTAAGATTCGCTGGCCTTGGGCCATGGACCGTTATTTGACAAAGCATTTGGTCACCTGATCAGTCACCTGATCAGGGAAATAAATAGGCTGCTCCCACTTGGTAGTTAGTCTCAGTTAGACAAGGAAGGAAGACAGTAGTGACATAGTTTTTTACCGCTAAAAAGCCCGCTTCAAGCTACTTCAAGTTTGCCCCAGGCTTGTAGCTCTTGGAATTTAGGAACCAAACTTTAGTTTACTTCTTTGAACCCTTTATGTTGAAACCTTAGTTGATTTACAAACGATTTGGATTTGTACCTGTGTGCCACCTGTTTGCCTGCCTGCCATTCCCTCTCCCCCCTATCCTTGCTTGGCCTACCACCTTTGCCTGCCTGCCATTGCCTCTCTCCCTCGGCCTGCCTGCCTGCCATCGCCTCTCTACCTCGGCCTGCATGCCTGCTTGCCTCCATTTGGACATTCTACCTCCACCTTCAAAAGGGTATGAGCAACAGCTGTACACAGTGTTTTAAGATAAGCGTGTGACAAGAACTATACAACATCTAACCTTTGAAACTGACACTCACACTATATACTACATCATTCTGGCATATTTTATTGGTCATTTTAATATAATTTCATGGTAATATGCTCCACTAAATCGTTTTGGAAATCTATCCTAATGATAGCATTTTATGTGACGGCAGTTGTTACCATTTGAACGGTTGTAATAGTCTACTGTTGTGTGTGTCACATGAAATTTCATGTTTTCTTAAGGAGAAATAAATTCGGTGAATATGCAAATCCGCGGGTGCCAAACCACAGAAAGCAATGCCTATTTTGACAAAGAAAGTCGAACGGCCTGACTCATAAACTCGACTCAAATTGGAATCCGAAACAAAAAAAACCCACGACTTTAGTTAAAAGGGTTTTCGCTGTCAGTGTAAAAGCACGTTAGCACAAGTTTAGCACTGACTTTTGTCGCCGAAAAAGGTCTTACCGAACTCAGCTGGAGATTTGCCAAAGTCGGCACTCAAAGCAAAAAGTTTATCTAACCAAAAATAGAAACAACAGCAACAATGTTTCGTTGTAGGGGAGAAACTTGTTGGACAGTGTTGAGCAGCCGAGAACGGCAGCTAGCTGCGAGCTACTTAAATAACGCGAGACCTCCGTCAACACGACGGAAAATAGTGTTGGCTCGAGAGTGAACAATTCGTTCAAAAGAACGGGTTTCTTTTCAGTGAACGAATCACTTCCTAAAGTGAGTCGTTCTCTTTTCAGTTCATGACTTCAACCAGTAGGTGTCGGTAATGCGCATTGAAGCTGGGGCCACTTCGACTACAATCCAACAAATAATAAATGAAAACAATGTCGGCATAACGTGTGTCGGCTGGCATAGCAGCAACGCTGTCTGCCACTCACTCGTGAATCTTCGCGAATAAACCTGAAGATGGCGGTGTACCTAATAGAGTGTCCGAATGACGTCCATATCAAACAGCCAATCAGAAAGTGGGGGTGAGGGCGGGTGTGGCACTTTTCACTTTCATTTAAGCTTTGACCTTGATTTTTCCCTAATGAATTGTCCTATTAGGAACACCTGAAAATGGCGGTATACCTAATAGAGTGTCCGAATGACGTCACAGATCAAACAGCCAATCAGAATTCGTTGAACGATTCGTTTGAACGAATCTTTTGCGTGAACTGATTCTAAAGATTCTCTTCACCTAAAATAACTGGAATGCACATCACTAACGGAAAGTCGTCAAATCAAAGAAAAGTGATTTGAAAACACTTGTGATTTTAAAGAAAAAAATCTTTATAAACACATTTTAAATACCATTATCTAGTTATCTTTTTAAAAAGCATTGCATTGCATTTTATGGTGTTGATTCAATTTTCTGGAAACAAATTTTGTATACGTACTAACTGTTGAGTAGCCTATTTTGCATTTTGTTAGACATATATACATATATTTTTTAAATAAAATAATGGAATTTTAAAATATTGAAAAGGTCAGAAAACTAACAGTAAATTGAAAGGCGGAAAGTAATAATTGAATAATTAACTAAATATAACAAACACAAAAACAAAACAAATGTGATAACCCACATTTGAACATTTTATTCAAATCTACATTGTTTCATACCAGGCAAGTATAACAAATTAATATAAAGTACAACTCCATAGATTGTCCCAAAAAAGTAAAGTACAAAAAGCTTGAGGTAAAACTTTTTTTTGTTGTAAAAGATCAATTTTAAAAAAGCCCTTATTATTAAAAGATTCATATCCTGACCACTTAACATTTTCCCCCTTAGCTATCTGAAAAACTAACAACGCACTTGTATTTACAAGGTGCAAAATACAGTGTGAGACAACATTCAGTACAATTGTCTTTTGAAATGTAAACAATTAAAAAAAGTTACCATCTGTACAGAGCAAAAAAACAAACAACAACAACAATAAATCCAAGAACACCATCTAGAAAGCAACTTTTTCCCTTTGGACCTCTACAAGCAGCAACATTAGAACAGCCTATTAGCCACATTAGCATAAAATGTTGATCAAATGCAAAAATAACATACGACACATGTTCAAAATGGTACAAATGTAGATAGGAGAATGCTTGACTGAGTGGAAATCCCTTGAGTCGTTTTTTAGTTTTTTAATTAAATGACATTCCTTTTTTACATTCAGAAAAAAAAGGATGATGTGATCCTCATTGGAATGAAGGCGCTCATTATTATTATTTCAGTCAATGGTAAAACACGTGACGATGCACGGAGGCCTCTCGCCACTTGTTTGTGAAGACCTAGTAAAAACAATGATTTCAAAATGATTTCATCACACAGACTAAAAAACATAGTACACCTGCAGCATTGACAATTATCCTCTCTCCCATGGTGTTTGAATGTTAGTGAAAAGTACAAGAAAGACTTCCGCAAAACTTTGGAAGGAGGCGTGTCAAGGTATAAAGGTTTTGGACAGATCCTCAAAAAGGTGCTGATTCAGGTTTTTGTAGGCAACCAGCATGATGCAGGTTTTCGTAGGCAACCACCATGAAACGTTTTGATTATGATTTTAAAAGCGTGAATGACCAATTTGGGCATTTTGGGGGAATTTTTAAATATGCATACTCATATTCTGTAGTCGCTTTTCTCCAAAGCATTGTATTAAATTTGTTAACTTTTATAATGGAGTACAAATCTTAAAAAACAACGTGTTGCCTTTCTCGAGACTGGTATCTCTATTTTGATTCTTTTTGAAAACTTCTTTGTTGTATCTCCAATCCACGTTTAAAAACCTGCATCGTTATAAACAAGCACGTTTCGTCAAATTTTGTAACATGTTTTCTATTTATAAACCATCTATTCCTTAATTTAAAAAAAAAACATGCATCTGCATTTTCCTTTCTTTTCTTTCACATCCAGATTCTGGCTTTTTTTTTTCCTTTCAAAAAACTTCAAAATTGATTTAGCATGCATCTAATTTTTTTGTAATTATTCTTTAAGGCAAGTATCTCAATTTTGTTGTTTGTTTTGTTTTAATAGGCACATAGTCGTATCTTTTTTTATGAAAAGCATGTACAAGCACTTTTTTGTTTCATTTTTTTGTGTTTTATGTTAAAGCATACATCTGCTGTTCTATCTTTTTCAAAAGTATGTTTCTAAATGTTGCTTATTTTTTCAATGCATTTTTTCTCAGTTTTCAGAAAAATAAAACACCTCGACATTTTTTCTCTCAATCAAGCAAAACGGGTAACAAAATACAAATATTGGAGGTGCATGCTTTTCAATGGCCAGTGACCACACGCATCTTCGCATTTTTGACCCACAATGTATCCCTTGAGAATGCTTTGCGCAAAATGATGACTGTTTCTTTTTTGTTTGTTTTCTTTTACACATGCAAAAGACATGTACACATGGTTGGTTCTGACATACCATATAAATAAACAGTCGTTGAATTTTTGGTCACTAGTTGTTAAGAGTTTGACCTTGGTGGAGGTCTGTGTTCTTTTTTTGGTGGGGGTATAATTTTTTACGGTGTACAGGCAAGCTCGAATTTTGAAGTTGTGCGTGTGTAGTTCCGTGTTTTGCCACAAGTTGCAATTGGATTCCATAATATCTTTGCAAATTTCAGTTTGTCTGGAATGTATCAACGAACAGGGCTCCACTGCTGTTTCATGCCATTAAGTTTTAGAATTAAACTATTTCATGGAAGTAGCATAAATGGATGGAGGAGAGGATGGATGGATTCAAAGCAATGAAATGTACTTGTTGAAGTGTACTAACATTAATAATCACAAGTGTGTGTGTGTGCATGCGTGTGTGGGTGCTCGCAGCTACACTGTGCTTTGCCTGCTCTCACAGCCGTAGCGGAGAGCTTCGGAGGAATGAGGCGGGAAGTCGATGAATATCCCGTCCGAGTCGGAGTCCGCCGACTGGAGGACTTGTCCGATAATGGTTTCCGGGCTGGATGACTCGCTGAGTGGCGAGCAGGACCCTGCCTTGCCGAGGTCGATCACGGTGGTGGTGGTCTCGGTGCCGTGCAGAGCCCCCGACGAGTGTAGGATGGATGAGGATGATAGCGGGAGTTCCATGGAGGCGGCTCCTGTCTGCATCATGCCTGTCAATCACATTTATCAGGTCATGGGGGCATTATAGCATTTTTGTTCTGAGCATTGGAAAAGCTACCTATTTGAGGATTCTTTGCAATTCTACACATGATGGCAAGTGATACAGTGGATATGAACTCGGCATAACCCCGGTTTGAATGTCGTTTTTTTGTGATAGCAGCCTTTTGTTCCGCCTCTCACTGACATGTGAAAACGGTGCAAAGAGGGCGTTGCCAGAAGTATTAGAACAAATAAAACATTTAGGTGCAGCCGTCTTTCAGGATTTTCATTCTTGTTGGTTATGACTGGCTGCTGGTAACATAACACATATAAACATACCTTTGAACTGCGAGCCCACGCATAGCCTGTTGGAGGCGGAGCCGGAAAGCTCGGAACTGGCTGCCAGCTCGGCGTAGTTCAACTTCTGCTCCTCCAGGCAAGAGATTATCTCGCAGGCCGAGTGTCGACGGATTCCTCCGCTCCCCACAGAGCCGCAGTCGGCATCATACTCGGCCACGGGCGTGAGGAGCAGCGGGATGTTGTAGCTTTTTGATCGGACCACCGGGTTCTTGGATAGATGCTCGGCAGACTTGGACCAGCCCCACTGGAAGCGCTTCTCTAAGGGAGCATATATAAACAGTTATTTGAAAATGCTATATATATATTTTATAATTATACTTGACAAATATAAAATACTTTTTTTTCTTCAAAACATAAAACGAATTTCTTGAAAACAAACTACTTTTTGTTTTACCTCAATTTATATCACCATTAAATACTCCCAAACTACATACTGGCCTCACCCAGAACACAGCAGTGGTCCTCGATATTGTCTCCAGAGTAAAGCCCGTGAGTGCCCAAGTAGGGTGAGACCACCTTCTGGACCAACGACTCCAGCCTCAAGTAATCTTCATTCACGCCACGTGACTCATGAACACCCTGCAGTGATCAAATCAATATTTGTCAATCACTCACACAAAATGTCATTCTATGGATGGAAAATATTTTTTTTTTGGTCACAAATGTTGTTGTCACATCCCATCTGTCAAAACGAGCATCATCAAGAACAGCGTTACCTGCAGGATGAGCAGCATCTGAGTTACGGAGGGCGGCACCCGCGCCCGGGGCCGGGACAGGGCGTCCTCCAGCTTGACGCTCAGTACGATTGTGCTCCTGAAGTGGAGCAGAGCCAGCTGACGGACAGATGGCTCCTTACCCTGTGCGCGAGCGACAACAGCAACAAAGCTCAGCAAAGTGGTGAATTTGAAAAAGAAAAAAAAGGCTTAGGGTCACATTTGCACTATTGTCCAAACAGATTTCAGGCTTTATGTGTTGCTTTGTCATTCTAATGTGCTCAGAAGACAAAATGATGTATGATATATCAGAATGACATTGTTTATGTCTTGTTATTAGTTGATTGTGACCTATTTTATATGATGCACGTGACACGGTTGCATTTATGTCGAATATCAAATAGGGGTGTAAATCGCGGGTTTTGTCACGATACGATATCATATCGATACGATATTTACCGATATCTTAAAGCCTGCTGTGATTCATTCACGATACATCACGATATAGTGCTCTACGATCGATACGGAACAAGGTATTGCAAACTCGTTATTTAGGAAATTACAAAGTGCTTCCAAAGAATGACTTGAAGCCTATAGGGGAGCCAATTTCCTCGTCTTTTTGGACACTAGCCATAGCACCAGCCCAGGAGCCGCGTACTAGTTGTCGCCTCCCCTTTCACGTGCCTGCTCTGCTCACAACACAACACGCCGCACACTGCTCCCGGAAAGAGGAAGCAAGCAACAATGAACTGGATTTCAAAATAAAGTCGCGTCTAATGTCCGAGGTCAAAAACGGGCGATATAGATCGATGTTTACGTTGAGCATCGATGCCGACAAATCGTAGAGCATTATATCGATTAATCGATGTGTATCGATGAATCGTTACACCCCTAATATTGAATGGTTTCTATCATTGTGCAAGATGATAGTGGTGGTACTAAGAAGTGGATTAAGACCCCACTGAAGGCCCAGGTAACATATGCAAGCATTTTCTTGTGCTTGCTGATTATCGTCTTGAAATGCCAGCCTACCTGGATTGGATGGAAAATGGCCTGCAGCATGGACAGCACATCGCAGAAGAAGAAGTCCCACGTCTCAGCCAAAGAGTCCAGTAACTTCTGACCTGCAAGTTGGCAACGGAAATGACACACAACGCCTGCTCCTTATTTGGACTCTGAAAATATGTTTGTGAGCGAGTTGCATCAGAGTGACATTATGACAACATGCTATTAAGATAACCGTGAACTATACTATATTATAGTAGTGTATCAATTTTAGAGGAAATCATACCTTCGTAGAACCTTATTTTGTCCCTCAGGATGACCATACCCTTTGTCAGCAGCTGGTTCTGCAACATGAAATGAGAGACAAAAATAAAACGTCTGCCACCAACGTGTAGAAGTGACAGTGATTCCCAACTGAAAATGATAAATACATATTTGTTCATTTATTTATGTACTAATAGCTTTGTGTTCAACTAAAAAGTGTAATGAACCGTGATTTCATCTCATGGTGATTGTTCCTTACGTTTGAGATCCACATGTGGTAGGAGAAAATTAGTCAAATACAGAATTTTATTTTTCCACTGTGTAGAACTATTAAAAATATTTTTTTTTCGATTGGTCTCTCTATACAGCAGATTTTCACGTATGGCGGCCGGGTCGGGAACAATTCCCCCGCCATACACCGAGGCTTCGCTGTACGCACCTTGGCTCAATAAAGCTTCAGAAACACTGAACACTAAAGATTTCATTATAATTATGCAGTTGACCTACTGGGATTACCTGAAGGTATTCGGTGAAGAAGGAACCCAGCTCGGTCTTCAGCAGGTGCCTGATGGAGGAACATTGACTTTATTAGGTGATTTAAGGATGAGAAGCTAAACGTGTCAATTTGCAACCGGCACAAAACAAATGTTTACTTGTCTTCGCTACGTTACAAAAACGGGACATTGCATCTCTTCTTTATTCGTGGGGGCGTGCGTGTGTACTTTACTGTTTCGTAATGAGGGTGTATGTGCGTTAGACGACTGGAGTGTGTGAAGATAATGACATATCTGCCGTGAACACATGGCACATAAACAAGCGTCGTTAACAAAGTGGTGAGTCGGCACAATTTGAAGAGGAATTTTAACAACAAAAAATTTGAATTAAAAAATCCACAAATGGGACAAAAGTACGCTTACTGTACTTAACTACAAGTACACCTAGTTGTATTTTTTTTTACAGTGTTGTTTTGACTTTTGAGTTCAATATTGTGTTCCTGTATCGGAAAGCAGCTTTACACATTGACATGAATTGAAATGCCATTAATCTGTTCTGACACCCGAAAAAAAAACATCAACTATTTTTTTGCGGTGTAAAAACATCCAGTAATAGTAGAACTAAATAGTAGTTTATGCATCTTAATTCATTTCATTTCATATATCAACCTACCGGACGCCTTCGTTGAGAACGTAAAGTTCATTGTCGGCCAAACCTTTCTTCTGGAACACTGCGATGACGGCATTGTGGATGCTGCAAGGACACACAAAACCCAACTTTGGACAAAAGTAATCTAACTATTTGAAAGAAAGGGTTAGGCACTTGTGCGAGGAAGTGTACCATACGTGACCCAGGAATGGGTCAAACCCCAACGGTACCTGTTCCAAGTGGCGTTGGCTCCAGCCCTCTTCTGCTTCTCGCCTCTGTCTTCCGGCGAACCCTTGTCACTCTTGGCCAGCTCGCTGAGGCTGGGCGAGCTCATCAGCTTGAGCCGGTGCAGAGTCCTCATAGGAGTCATAGAGGAGGGGCGACACCAGTAAGAAAAACACACTCGGCAACGTTTACAGTAATAGACGCAGAGGAAAGAGAAGATGAAAAGTCAGCGAGAGAGGAAGACGCAAAAGAAAAGTAGGACAGAGTGATGAGAAGTGAGAAAGTAGGATGGGCGATGCCCCGAGGTCTCAGAGAGGAGGAGAGAACAGAGAGGGAGCAAAATGGGTTCCCAAACAATACTGGCATTGATGCCAACAAATATTTATGCAGCACACAGATGCCAGTGCGGTGTAGGCAGCAGCTGAGCAACTGTCACTGTAAAGCTGGGAGGAGGAAGAAGAAGAGGAAGACAGCTCGCATGGCTCATTGAAAACACAAACAAGAGCAGGAGGAAGCTAAGATACAATAAAGGCGCTCCTTCTGCTTTGTCACGACTCACGCGATAGGAGCGACGATTATGTACAAGGTAGCAATGCTTTTATAAAAGCACTTTGAAGCTTGTTTGAAGTGTGGGCTACATTCCACATTTACCCATGATACACACAGAAATTTCTTTTAAAAATACATGATGGAAGTCGAGTCAAAAATCTCCACACAGCCTTGCTGGATGTTTGTGTAAATGTTATCGGAAATCACAAACTGAAAAAGTACAATACTATTTGGGGAAAGCTAAATTAAATTCAGCATATAAAAGTTTTTATTGACACCCAAATGTTACATTACCTATTGATTGTTGAAGTTGTGTTGAATTGGATTATCTTGCATCATGTTATATTTGTGTACAGATGAGATAATTATATGGGATGTCGTGGTCCCCTCTCTTTATTTAGATTGACTTGTGACTTGACAACACTGGACTGGGCCTTCACTGCACTGCTAGTGTAAGGTCAAATGGTTTCGACTTGATGGTAAAGAGATACGGCGGGATTTAACGGCACACGGATAAATAGATTAACCAAAAGACCATTAATTTTGACGCGTGAGATGCTCACCTCCTGATTGGATGCTCATTGCCAGCGTCCAAGTCCGGGCTCGCGGGAGCCGCCGAGAAGGTGCTGAAGTTGAGGGAGAGGGGTCGGGGGGAGGAGCGGGAGGCGTGCCTCCGCCTGAGTCCATCCAGCATCTCCATAGGGACAAGCATAAATGTGTCAAAATATGCCGAGAGCAGGAACATTTCATTCATTCATTTTTCTAAATGATCATTTCTTTCTTTTCTTCTCCACATTTTGTTAAAGATCTCTCAAACCTACTAAGCTACTTTATTCGGTGAAAGTTAAATACAGTAGTTTTCACAACACAACTGATTATGCTTGTTTTGAACATAAAACACATTCAAAGACAGTAATGGAGAAGTCATATTATGGAAAATAACTTCAATTCACAAATAACCTACTTTATCAGAAAATGTATCCAGAAACTGGGCTGCACTGTTTATCTAGCCGCATAGCAGTTAAATTATTTTGTAATACTCTATAATATATATAATAATCCCATTATATCATATAATTCCCCCTGCATTTGGTTATCATTTTTTATTCAAGATTTGAAGAGAAAAATGTGGTGAGGTTTTTTTTTGTAGGCGTCATATGGATATGGCCCGTGGGCCTCGAGTTGGACGACTGTGTTTTTAAAGAGTAACTGTACATGTGCAGTCTTGAGCTACAATATTGTCTGTTATTTCCACATTGACTGGGAGAGTTTTGCAATATTTACTCAACTTGCGCTGCCAGCTCACCACGTACGCACGCACGCACGCACACACGCACACACACACAAACACACACAAACACTCTGGCCAAAACTAAAAGCATGTACGTGCATGTGCAGCGTGAGAAGACGGAGGGTATTTCGCACTTGTTCTCTCTCCTTGATATCCATGTTCAGGTCAACAAGTAACAACTAGGACAAATTTGGCTTGTAAGGCAGCTACATGTTACTACAGAGACAAAACTGTGTCCTGTTTGATAACTGGATGCTAATGGATAATTAGTTACAACAGATACAAGTTTCAAGGTACCGTATTCACTAATCTGAATTAGAATGAGAAACTAGAAGAAGAGAAAATTGCAATTAATTTCATGAAATTTAAAGGAGATTTGCTATATTTGATATATATATTCTTTCATTCAAAATCATTTGTCATGGTTTTTTTGGGGGAAATTTTATGTAGGAAAAATATGAGTGATATCGGCACTAGGCATTGGTATCAATGACTAAGTCAAGATTTGACGAATCATACTGGTATCGGTCTAAAAAAAATAAGATAAGAGGTAACTTAGGTACATGGGTTAATGCATTATGGAGAGCCATCTGAGCTTTTATTTACTTGTCTTGATGAGGATTGAGGCTACTATAGTGTGCGACACTGTCTACTATAGCACAGTTTATTCGTAGAGTTTAATTGTCTACTCTATTACTAAACCACACTAGGACGGAGCCCTATGCCGGATACTATTAAGGTTATGGTCGTCATGACGCTTCTTTTATTTGGGTGTCTCTCCATAGAAACGCGCCACCCACTGATCAGAAGTGTGAACAACAGTCTGGGATCTTTTTTTTTTTCTTCAAACAAAAACTAACGACGCACTCTTATTTCAATGCCTGTCCACACCTAACATAACATGGGCGTGTTGTCATGTTTTAAATCAAAGGTGAGGTTGGAAGCCAACAGAGACGCCACGCCAGTCTGGAGGGGGGCTTTCTGCAGCCGTCCACCCCCGTTCCCTTCTCCTCTTTGTCTTTTTACGATAACATTTTTACGATCACCTCACAAGATTGCTTTCCCGGCCTAGCGCAAGCAGTCAGTCTGCGACCCAGCCCGTGGTGATTATTCAACACAAAATGGCCAATCAGACTGACGCGCGTGCAAACAACAGTCCACGTTGATCCAAGAAAATGAATGTTTAAAGGTGTTCCCCACACACAAACACCTTCAAATCCATTTTAAAAATGCACTACAGTGAATCTAAAGTTGCCACGCTCACCGTTCAGTATCCTGTCGCCTGGTCCCAATCGAGATGACGCGTGCATACAGCTCCGATGTCAGGTCGGTTCCCTCCGGGCTCATTGGGGGCTCACCGGGGCTCGATCCACCGTATGGAGCTTCCAGTCAGGCATCGGGCGGGCTACGGGTCCGGTGTGTGGTCCTTTAGAGGGAGAGGAAGAGGGGGGGGGGGGGCGGTGGTACGGATAGTGTAGTGGAAGAATAGGGAAGACCGCGGGAGGACTCATTCATGAAGCATGCGCCTCAGACCGCTCTCGCGCGCGCGCCCTCGCTTTGTTTTGACGAGATACACGCGATCCCGCTGCTGCTACCACGTGCACGCGCGGCGGTGTCTATTTAGGCAAGGGTGGAAGAATAGTGCTGTGGTTTACGAGAGGAGACGTAGACGAAACAAACAGAAGGAGTTGCGTACGCATACACGCGCGCGCGTGTGCATCCATACACGCGCACGCATGCACACGCGACCCTAATCTCCAGTATCACATGCAGCCATCTGTCACTGCACGCGCATATTTTGAAATGTGTGCAATAATTGTTTTTTTATCGATCAAAAATCCTCTCGCTGTTTTGCTTCCAATTATTATTGGAATTACATTGAAATCCACGGCCCCGTGCAATCATGTTTGCAGCAGTTGTGTCGTGTGACATTTAATCTGCTCTTATTGGATCAGAGAGGCGCACATTTAACATACTTTAAAGATCAACGACAAAGCGGAGTTGTTGGTTTCAGAGAAGCCTATTTCCCATTTGTAGCAGTATTTTGTTAGAGAACACACGTGAGAAGATAAAGAATATTATGAATGGTCATAACTTTGCAAGATTGATACAATAACTCCATATTGATTCAGTGGCACGTTTAAAGCTTTATTTTCCTAAATCTTGAACGCACCACAAATCCAATTTCTGTACGTGTTATCTGTGCGGGAAGTGTCGACATAAAATAAAAATAAATTTTACGTCACTGTCGTGACACATAACAATAGTTCTGGGTTACTTGATGTCACACACATTTGTGAACACCCCCCTCCCTCTTTGTCCTCTGGGTTAGTCATGCATTTCGCCTTCCTACCACTTGAGGCAGTAACGAAGCATTCAAAGCGTGTAAAGACGAAGCCATGACGAGCAGAACAAGACGCCGCGCCATGAATTTTGAAATGTTATATTTACCTGTAGCTTCACTCTTTGGTTCTTGTCGTTTCTCTTTTCCTCCGGCGCGATTTTAAAATGTCCAACATATCCGAGGAGAGAATGTCGTCTCCCAAGCGCTTCGGCCAGGTATGAAAGACATGACGAAACAATTTAGAAGAGTTTCTCTTCAAAATGAACGTGTGTACACTGCACAACGGAAAGAAATGCAACTAATTCTCACTTATTTCTACCCCCAACACAAACGCACACACGACATGTCAGTGTGCTTACACAGCCGAGGAGCAGCAAGCTGTCCACAATGCACTGCGACAGAAGCTGGGGCCAGAATTTATCAGTACCAGAATCGCTGGAGGAGGACAGAAGGCATGTTTTTAAGATGATAATAATAATAAAAAACAATCTAAAATAGAGTTGTGCATTCCCTTTTCCATAATTTAAAACTGTTTGATTGCATTTTCTTTTTAAGTCTTTAAGCGTTTTAAAATGTCCCTGCATAATAAGTCCCTTAAATAGCCTGCAAACAAGAGTAGCTAATAGCAGATTTCACCATTTTATCGTTGAAGGTGTGCTACATCGAGGGCCACCGTGTAATCAGCCTGGCCAATGAGATGTTTGGATATAACGGGTGGTCTCACTCCATCTCGCAGCAGACCGTCGGTACTGGATACTTTTGTCTCTGTCTTCTCTGTTGCCATAGTAATCTGTTTCCAGGGCAACCACCATCCTCTGTATCTTAACCAACACAGCCTCCTGTTTGTCTTTGTAGACTTTGTGGACCTGGTTAACGGGAAGTATTACGTTGGGGTCAGCGCTTTCGTCAAAGTACAGCTCAAGGTGAGGAATAAATTACAATCACACCCTATTCACTTTATGGTGCCCTATATAGTGGGTTTGCCATTTTTTAGTACAGTTTGGATCTAGTGAATACAGTTTGGATCTAGTGAATATAGGCCATGTCCTGTATAGTGTATCCCACAATACATCTTAAAATATAGTGAATAACTGACAGGCACTAGAAAAGCGATATATCCCATTATTCATGGCATTGTCACAAAATATTTTTGATGTAAAGAGAGCAATGCGTCACAGCATTGACTCATTTAAAATGCTTCCATGTGCCTCACTCAACCTCTTTGTGACATGTTTCTTTTTTTTCTTTTTTTTAAACAAGAAGAATAGCACTGCGGTTTCCAGAAAAAGAAACCTACTGTTCCATATTCATAGACATAGGTCCGCAGCTGCAAATCTTTTGTACACCTGGCTGGCATTATTGCTCTTATAAATCCCTCCTTCAGTATACGAAAATCAATGTTTACACTCAACTTAAAAGTAAAAAGTTATTGTATTTTTTTTCCAATATTTAACTTTATTTATAGAACACTAAAACAACCCAATAGTAAAACACTCCAAATGTATTATTCATTTGACTACATAGTCTGCTACATAAAAATTATTAGTGTCATTCATCCTGTGACGATCATCATACTGTATTTATGTGTCTTGTTTTCTACCAGGATGGAGCGTTCCATGAAGATGTGGGCTACGGAGTAAGCGAGGGACTGAAGTCTAAGGCTTTGTCCCTGGAGAAAGCAAGAAAGGAGGCTGTCACCGATGGCATGAAGAGAGCGCTCAAGTACTGAAATGTGACCATTCAACTTCACACAATAGTTGCTGTCCTAGTTTTTAGCTCTTGTTTTGTATTTAGGTGTTTCGGGAACGCCCTTGGAAACTGCATCCTAGACAAAGCGTACCTTCAGGCTATTAACAAGATCCCCAAGCAGGTAAGAGACATTGGGGATCATTCATTTATTCAATAACCACCATATGGGGATTTTTATACAGTATATAGTGGTGACATTAAAGTCACAGACACTAATGTAGAGCATGTGTATGGCGACCACAATTGGACTTGTTTAATAAAATCGATTCAATTTTCATCCTGTTAAGTGATCAGATAAAAGTATCCTTTCCCAAAGTATTCAAAAGTTGCAGCCCTTGTCAGCTGATGGACCTTGCCTAATAAATATGCAAACAAGCTTTTACACAACTGCCATTCGTTCAGATGCTCGAGCAGGCTTTTCCTGAGAATTCCCTACACGTTTTCATAATCAAAGTCTGAAGCAAACCACAACTATGATTTGGCCCGCAATGACAAAAAACAAATGGATAGCTTTTTCCACGCACGTAGCCACTGCCCGCTCTGGACCCGGCCCAGACCAAGCGCTCGGAAAGCGAGCCCTCCGTGGAGAAGGCTCGTTTCTGTAGCCTGCTGCGAGAGGACAAACCGAGGCCCGCCATCATACCACCGGAGCCTCGAGTCAGCAACCAGAGAGAGCGCGACTCCGAAACACACACCCCTGACGCTCAAGACGTTCAAAGCGAGGGCGAAAGCTCAAGGTAAACACCCTCAGCCCACCTCTGTGCCAACCCCATCTATCTCTCATGTCACATTTGAAGAAACCTGGAGCAAATAGGAAGATTTAGGTTATTAATGGAGGTCAGTCATTCTGATTGCACACCGCTGCTTTTCCCAGACAGACGTTAGCGACGTCAGAGTGGCACACGGACCCCAAGCATCTGCGTAAACAGCGGCAGCAGGAGCTGCAGCAGAAGTTCCGTAGGGAAATGGAGGCAAAGAGGCAAAATCAGGAGGACAACCATGCAGAGAACGTGGAACACCTCTTCAGAGAAGGAGGTGATTGAGTCAGCTGACCTGCTTTGATTGCTTTTTTTTTTTTTATCTATACTCGCGTGATGGCCTATCTAAAGCTTGCTCAAAAGTCAAATGTTCGCTTGAAGCACGGCGCATTTAAAACCTAAATCTGGAATGTTTTCCACAACAAGGCTCTCAGTCCCCATTTACGTCAATAGTTTCACCTGAGATCCCTTTTTCAACTGCAGGTGGCAGTCTTGTGCATTTAGGAGAGCTGAAAGCAGTCATTCTGGTGTGGTGTGGTGTGGTCTTAGTGAAAGTCATGTAGGTTCGGTACACAGAAATGATACTATTTCATGACTTTAGAATTTGATGCTGATTGTAGCTGTCCATTTCTTTTCTGGTTAAAAAAAAAAAAGTGGGCTCTTTTTAAGAATGTTATCTTTATCTCATTTCCTTTTGATTCAGGCCTCATTATTATTAGAATATTCAGCGGACAAATAATAATAATGAGCTGCAACCTTTGGATACCCCTAATTTAGATACTATATGTGCCTCACCATTACAATGCCATCATCCTGGTCAGGTATGCTCGCAATCTATCATGTCCAACCTGTCGTCCTCCGCAGATGATCTAGAACTCTGGAATTTCAGCCTGAATGGAACAGTGGAGCCGGATGTCCCCTCGGGCGCCTCCTGCCCAAGCACGCCCAGCAGACACACGATGCAGACACGCAGAAAGACGCCACAAAGGTCTGCCGTTAGAGCCCCCGAGCTGCAGCAACAGCAGTCGCAAGGCAGAGGTCAATCAGGAATGCATCAAGACAGACTTCTGCATCAAGCCAAACCTTCAAGTCCATGCCGAGCAGGGCAGTTTATGAAAAAACGTAGACTGGACACATGATCAAGACCTCATTCATTCATTCCAATTTTAGTGTTTTTTCTGAATTCATGAGTCAGTGCTTCGATGCACTGCTGCTGCAAGGTTGTACGTTTTTGATGAATAAAATAACATTCATAATGCTGTCTCACTGGATTAATTGGAAATAAGTATTATGACTGCGTCAAGCATACAGTTGTAGATTAGAAGTATGGTCAATTCTTTGCTTTTATTCGACTATTACACATTTTTCCTTGAGCAAATCTTAAATGTTTTCATTTGTAAGATAAGGCTTCCATCGTGCCACTACTCCATTGTCCAGTTATAGCAGTGGTTCTCAAATAGTGGGGCGCCCCCCCAATTCCTGGGGGGGCGCGTGTGACCCTGGGGAACAGGCTTTTTTTTTGGCAGTACTAGAATAAAGTGTAATTGCGCGTTTACTACAGCAGGGGGCAGTGGCGCTCTCATTGTTACTTCTGTCACGTTTGCGACAGTGCAACATTTTACGACTTACAAGACAAGTTAGGATAGTCACGGTGGGGAGGGGGGGCGCGAATAGTTTTCTTCTTGCTAGGGGGGGGGCGTAACAGAAAATAATTGAGAAGCACTGGTTTAAATAAAGGTTAACCTAAAAAAAAAAAAAAAAAAGTGAACCCTGAACTTTGAACCCGCGGTGACCCCGCGGTGACCCCGTGGCGACCCCGCGGTGACCCCGTGGTGACCCCTGGGTGACCTTTGAACCCTGAACTTTCAACTCTAGTTAAAAATCGAAATTCTGCACATGACCCCGTGAACTTTGAACCGACCTTTGACCCCTGGGTGAACTTTGAACCGTAAACTTTGACCTTTGACCCCTAGCTAATTACGTTTTTTTTTTTTTTAAACCGGCATAGCAGAACGATCCATGGTCTTCAGATGCCGCGCTGTCGCCATCTCCTGGTCAGTTAGTGAAATGCTTTTGCTGATGTTTTTTTTTCTCTCAATTAAAACAAATCAATTAGCCAGTTGGTTTTCTTTATTTAATATCTATTATCAGACAAAACCAAATTGTGAATCAGTCACCTAGGCTATAGCAGAACAAACAATCCATGGTCTTCAGATGCCACGCTGTCGCCATCTCCTGGTCAGCTAGTGAAATGCTTTTGCTGTTTTTTTCCCCTCTCAATTAAAACAAATCAATCAGCCAGTTGGCTTTCTTTATTTAATATCTGATATCAGACAAAACCAGATTGTGAATCAGTCACCTAGGCTATAGCAGAACAAACAATCCATGGTCTTCAGATGCCACGCTGTCGCCATCTCCTGGTCAGCTAGTGAAATGCTTTTGCTGTTTTTTTTCCCTCTCAATTAAAACAAATCAATCAGCCAGTTGGTTTTCTATATTTAATATCTGATATCAGACAAAACCAAATTGTGAATCAGTCACCTAGGCTATAGCAGAACAAACAATCCATGGTCTTCAGATGCCACGCTGTCGCCATCTCCTGGTCAGCTAGTGAAATGCTTTTGCTGTTTTTTTCCCCTCTCAATTAAAACAAATCAATCAGCCAGTTGGTTTTCTTTATTTAATCTCTGATATCAGACAAAACCAAATTGTGAATCAGTCACCTAGGCCAGTGCTTCTCAAATAGTGGGGCGCGCCCCCCTTGGGGGGCGCGGTGCTATTCCTGGGGGGGCGCGTGTGACCCTGGGGAACAGGCTTTTTTTTTGGCAGTACTAGAATAAAGTGTAATTGCGCGTTTACTACAGCAGGGGGCAGTGGCGCTCTCATTGTTACTTCTGTCACGTTTGCGACAGTGCAACATTTTACGACTTACAAGACAAGTTAGGATAGTCACGGTGGGGAGGGGGGGCGCGAATAGTTTTCTTCTTGCTAGGGGGGGGCGTAACAGAAAATAATTGAGAAGCACTGAGTTATAGGAAGATGGATAGTTGTCATGAGTACTAAACAGCCAGTTTGCCAAAAATGTTGTAAATGCAAAAGGACATTACACTAAACCAGATAGGCAATTTAACAGATTTTTTTTAATTCGTTTTATACAATGTGAAAAACATACACAAAAACCCGACACCAAATCACAGGAAATCAATACGAAAAGAGCAGAATTGTGTCAGTAGCCTCATGTCTTGTTTTTTGAGGTCCTATATGGATCTTTTGTGCTGTACAGTGGCTGTCAGATTGGACACCAGTGAAGCTGGCATGCAGAGAACACATTGAGTCATTTACACCGCTATTAAACTTGTGCCTGTGACATTGGCGGATGCAAATGGGGTGGGGGGGGGGGTGGGGGGGCAATGTGGTGATGACTCTAAAAGGCAAACAATCCTGATAGTATTCCCATATCAAAAAACTGAAGTCAGTAACCCTCATCGGCATGCAAATAATTCCATGAACCCTCCAATCCCTATAAAACTTTGCATATTCTGCATTGCAGGAACTTATTTTTTTCTCTAGAGAAGTTTTAACTAGTCGTCCGAGCTACGGGCAGGCCGCTGGAGCGCCTCTGTGAAATGGTTTCATGAGATATCCACAAAAACAAACAAAAGCTAGCCAAAAGCACACAAGAATGAGTCGACTAGAAGCAGTGAATAATCAGGAAAACATTTACCAACTTCTAGATTATTTGCAGTGTGTGTTCACATTGTGTAAGGAGATGGAGATGATGGGATGTGGAGAAAGAGGTTTGACATATATTCCAAATCCTTGAAAAGACCCAAAGGTCCATGTACTAGTAAGTACACTAAGCACTAGTAAGACAATTCAGATATTACTCGTACGACTTGTCTTACTAAAAGCTTTTCCACGTCTGCCTTTCACAATTTGATCATAATTCAGTATACAAGGAAGATAACCACGTGACTAGTGAAGCAAAACTAATAGTGGGCATATTGGTGCACAGAATTTGGCTTGGGACACCTGCATGCCTGCTACTTCGGCCAAGGTTGTCCTAATAGTGAGGACAGAGGGCACTAGTAAGTGGACCTTAAGCTGGATAGCAAAGATAAGGAAGATATGTTCCAACGGCTAATCAAAGAACTTATCAACAGTGAGAATGCAAGGCACAAAATTGTTCCTCACGTTTTCCAGGGTAAGAGTGCGTGTGCGTTCGCTCGTCTTGATACGCTCGGTTGTGGGGGCGTTAGCCGCACATTAAAATAAGATTATGTACAATAAAATAGAAAGCAAGAAAGTGGTGTTTGACTGGACAAGGAAAGTTTCGATAGAGGAGCTTAATATACAGCAGGATGAGCGAGTACATTGAGATATAAACCCTGCAATTGCACTTTTTAAATATTCCTTTAACTACATGTTGTTTAACAACCTTTAATAATAATTACAGTGAGACAACATCAAAATCTGATGGCTGAATACAGGTCCATAAAGAACATTTCTGTTTATTAAATAGATGCGTACAAAAAAAAAAAGACCACAGAAAAGCAGGGAGCCCCACTAACGAAGCGGCTAATTATCTCAAAAGCTGTCTGAAAACTAACACGATCCGAAACTATTCAAACTTGAGTGAGAGTTTTGTGGTGTTGCGTGGAACCAATGTGGGATTTGTTTAATTCAAGTGTAAACCAACAAATACAAAAACAACAAAATAAAAACACCCCCGAGCCGTTTTATGACTACAGCAGCATCGCCTCCACTTTGCGGTGCTCAACACCAGGATGCCTTTTGTAGAAAACACAAAATCAGAATTGACACCAGACATAAATATGCCGACTATCTATGTACAAAAATGTCTTCAGGGAATAAGGCCACGGTTACAAAAGGGGGCAGTTGCTTCTCTCGCCTTATTTATTGCATTGACTTCACCTTCTATATAAAGCAAACCATCTGCACACTCCTGCTAAACTTACAGAGTCTTTCAACTTGCTCTCACACAATTCCCTCACACTGCCACAACTTAACCTCTCATCCTACAAGCAGGTCAATATTTACTCCATGCTCACCGTCCCACTTTTGGCTTGGAATGACAACAACGTACGGGTACACTAGCGACAAAAAGTTTGGTGCGTGGGGCTTTCGGGTGCTGCTATTTCACAGTCGACTTAAAACACACTAGACGTCAAATCTTTAATGTACTTTTTGCACGACTTGCTGATCTCTTAGAAGCCAAGGTTGTGTCCCAAGTCTTTCTGTGACACCAGATGAAGATTGGACTCATCACAGAAAAGACAGATATCTTTCTGTGACACCTCCAGTTTGGGTTTCAAGCCGCTAATGACACTCTGACACAAAGCTTTAATCCATTAAACCAATACATTTCCACTTGTATGACTTTCTTTTGTTGCCACCTGTAGATGACGCTGTGACACTCAAGTTCAGTGGCCTCTTCTCCCGCTGAACATTCTATTTGAAGCCCTACAATGGCGAGGGAAGGGGCCAGTGGAGGAGACAGAAAGGCATAGAAATTAAAATCATGGCATAAAGCTCAGAGTGGCATTAGAGGTTCCACAGTATTATAAGTACATCCTTTTAGTTCACCCTAAAGCCGTCAATCCTGAACTTTTTATGCGTGGTGCACAGTCGCCCTCGACAACAAGAAAATAGACATCTTTGGCTGACCAATCAGCTCATCACAGCTCAATTTCACAGCTAATAGGCGGGGCGAGTGTACGCTATGTTTATATGTATGTATTGCACGCTCCCTCCGACGGGGCCCGGCAGACTTCAATCTGCCCGAGAGGACGACAAGTAATAATGGTTTAAAAAAAAAAAAAGAAAAAAAAAGACAGTTGAAATTAAACAAAGAGCTCGTTCTTGCACATGTGCTTCAAGCTGGACTGGGCTGGGCTACGTAGGCCTTAAATTAGATCCTCCCTGGCTGACTGATTTCTGGGTGGCTGACGCAGTGGTCCCCATGTGGTAGCCTTGGTGCATGGACACAGGGGCAGTCATGGGCGCCTGGTACTGGGCGGGATTGAGCATGCCGACCTGGCAGTTGCCTGTGGGTCCTGCCCACTGAGGAGCGCTGTACGAAGCCGGGGTGTACCCAAACCCCGGGCCTACTGGGCCCAGAGAGCCTTTCCGGTGGCCCAGGGGGACGGAGGGATTAGCAGGATTGGGGAGGTGGGCCGTGGCGGGGGTACTGGTGGTGCTGGGAGGCGTGGGGAGGGTCGGACAGAGGTAGCCAGGAGCGGAGAACTTGCGACCCATGTTGGCAGGAGGGATTATCTGGAATTGAGAACCAGGAAAGTGATCATAACAAAGACCCTTTGCATATTGGCGCTTCGGCATTCAGTTTAGTTTTTAGTTTTAGTGTACATGACATTCACAGTTTTTGTGCTCAGGCCAAAACAAATATAGTACTTTGGTGCTATCTGATGAATATTGATGTTGTAAGGTTTCAGTCATTGATTGTCCTAGCTGATATTATTGATGAGCCTCATTTGAATGTGATTTTATTGTGTTCTGAATGCAATTCTTTATGTAATATTGGTTCATGATGCTAGCCTGCCAAGCAAAACTGATACGCATTTCTGAGGCAGGGCAAACCTGAGCAAGCAAGCAATTTGAAGGAACCAATCAGTGAAAAGCGTACGTGACTTAAAGGGAAAAGGATCCTTGTCTTCTTTTGAAGTAAATGTTTCCAGTGCTATTGGTTCAGTGGGTTTTATTTCATCTCAGCTAACCGCCAGAAGGCGGTGCTTAAAGCACTTAAGATTCCATCCAGCATGCATACCAAATTAGTCACCTGTGACCCCTTTATGACCCTTGACACATATAAGGTCCAGTGTCACCAGAGGTTCGTTTCCTACGGAATCTTCATACTCCAGGGTGTTAGGATCCTGAACTCTCTCCCCCTTTCTGCGTAGCGTCCTGTACTTTGCGCTATGCTTACTGTCTGCTGTATGCACACTGGCTCGGTTTTGCTCCTCTTATTTATTGTGGTATTTGTTTATTATTTATTCATCACTCATTATTTATTTATTATTTATTATTTGTGCCTTCTTGTTTTTATTTTGTGTCGTCTACTTGTATGTCTATCGTGTATTATGTCTCGTCACCGTGGGATAGAGGACACGGAATTTCGGTTTCTTTGTGTGTCTTGACATATGAAGGGATTGACAATAAAGCAGACTTTGACGATCACGAGGATTCCGAGTGACAGGACGTCCTCGCGGTCATTCGGAATTCTGTTTGGTGCACCATTTTGAATGACGTGAGGATAGACTTCCACTACGGAAGGGTGACGTCACGCACGAAAGATACGGCAGGGCGAGTAAACAAATTTGATTCGTTGGTTCATTTTGAGCCGCATGGTGTCGGTGCTTTATGGTCCTGAAGTTGGATTGTGTCGCTTACATCATGTCCCTGGGCTGCCTGTGCTCCCGTTTTAGGACCCCTCTTGCCCTGCGAGAGACTGATATCTTTGGCCCAGTTATCCACCAGCTGGTGCAGGTCATCTGTGAAGGTACCCTTGCCCTTCTGCGTCTGAGCTGCTGTGGCAGTGGAAGCCGGCCCGCTCGCATGGGTCAGAGAAAGCGAGTGGTTCTGGTAGGGACCTGAGCCATTTGTGGAGGTGGTCCCACTTACTCCTTAGAAGACAAGGTAAGAATAGCGGGGACAAGCAGTGTGGTATGAGTTAACAAAATAGAAAAACTACAAGAGGGGAATGTTTTTGCTCTGCCAAGTTATCAACATAGTATAGTACATAATTGGCAGAAAAAAAATGTTTGTATTTAAGCACATCTGAATGTTTTACTATTTTCTAAATCTGTATTTATTAGGGGTGTAACGATACATCGATACACATCGATTAATCGATATAATGCTCTACGATTTATTGGCATCAATGCTAAAGGTAAACATCGATTTATATCGCCGTGTTTGACCTCGGACATTAGACGCGACTTTATTTTGAAATCCAGTTCATTGTTGCTTGCTTCCTCTTTCCGGGAGCAGTGCGCGGCGTTGCTGCACATGAAAGGGGAGTCGACAACTAGTACGCGGCTCCTGGGCTGGTGCTATGGCTCGTGTCCAAAAAGACGAGGAAATTGGCTCCCCTTTAGGCTTCAAGTCATTCTTTGGAAGCACTTTGGATTCCAAAGAAAAGATGGCTCAACGGACAAGACACGTGCAGTTTGTAAATCCTGCCATGCGGTGATCAAATATTCAGGGAGCACAAATCTCGCCGCACATTTAAAGAAAAAACACGACATCAAAGTTCAGTGTTAAAGTAAGCAATTTGTATACTACAATACTCTTGTAATTTCTCAATAAAGAGTTTGCAGTACCTTGTTGATTTTGCGTATGAATTGTTATAAATCAGGATATTGTTCTATATTTTTATATATATTTTATATTAAAAAAAAAAAAAAAAATCGATCGTAGAGCACTATATCGCGATATATCGTGAATGAATCGCAGCAGGCTTTAAGATATCGGCAAATATCGTATCGTAGTTCTTTATATCGATATTATATCGTATCGTGACAAAACCCGCGATTTACACCCCTAGTATTTATAGTTACATGTGAGTGGCCCCTCAGTCAAGGAACTCAGCTCAGTGAGAAAGAATCAGTTGAAAATCTTCACACACATACCTGTAGAGCAACTGCTGAGACTGGGTAGGGATGGAGAGGATCGGAGCTCTTGTAAAGATGTTGCTGCACAAGTTTGGGAAGCCTCGGAAGCAGAAAGAGTACTTTGTTTGGGAGGAGATTCAGAGCCATGAGTACTCTGAGCTGAGGTTTGACATCCTGGACACATCAGACAAGTCAGAATTCAAGCACACCATTGTACAGGGCAAGAAAATTGAGAGTGGCTATGTGGAGTTATTAAATCAAGCTTATGGCAATCTTGCGCCAACGTTTGAAACACAAATGTTGGAAAGGATATCGAGGACCTTATTGATTAATCATCTAATTGGATAAAATGTTGAAAATGCACCACTCAATTTCATTTCAATTCCAATGGTGTGGTCCTACCAGAAAATACGGGGCTTGGTTGTCCACTGCTCCGTGGAGATTTGTGGCTCTTGCTCTTGAGCCTGCGTCGACCTCCGGCCATGGCCACAGCGGGGGATAGGACGGAAGGGGGAGCTGTTTTTCCGAGCCGGGTAAAGAGTGCCTCGATTTCCTCTTTCTGACGTGTCTGCAGGGCCTGCACCTCCAACATGTGTCTGGAAAAGCAGCACAAAGGTATTCAACAGGACCAACTGACATGCTAACATCCCAAAGGTCAGTGAGCATATCGCGTACCTTTCTCTGAGGCGACTAATTTCTTTCTGCAAGGCTTCGTCCTCTGTGCCCGAGTCGTCGTCGTTGTCGCTGCTGTATGGGGTGTGTGCTTTATGAGGATCCACAGAGGAGGGGCCGTTTTGGACACCCGAAGTTTGAGATGGGCTGGAACCTGCCGTTGATGTCACTAAGGAGAAGTGACAAATCTCAGTGTTTGATTGAGGATATAATGAAATAATTCTTGAACTATGATCCTGGCAGTAGCTGATGAACCTGCTACACACCTGTGACTGAAAAGCGTCCCACTTTGGAGGGAGCAGTTTTTCCAGATGAGGCATTGGAAACCTGGAAGCGCCCTATTGCTATGGTGGGCAGTTGGCTGGCAGAACCAACAGAGAAAGACGAGTCTCCGTTGCTATGGTCCGTTTCACACGCTGCAGTGGACAGAGTGGACGAGCGGTGGAGGGTGTTTTCAGGGCTTGAAGGGGAGGAGGAAGAAGAGGATGAGGAGGCGGTAGAGGTGGAGGATGGCGTGAGGGAGGAAGAGGAGACAACACTGGCATGCTCTGGAACTCCACTCGATGCACCATCGGCAGCAACGGACACCTGGGCAGAGGGATGATGTTATTTGAATGCACCATTTATGGGGTTTCAAGTTCCATCATCTCAGCCTGTAAGAAACGCGGTAGCCTCTCAACACAGAACCTACTTGGAATCGACCCAGAGTGAAACCGGCTGCGGGAGCCTGGGCTACGCTCTCCACTTGAAGAGTCTCCGGGCTCAGCGCTCTCCTCAGCTGGGCATCCAAATTACCCAAAGGCTGCTGGGACTGTTCAGACATACAAGAAAGATATGATTTACTCGCTCAGGTATATAATCACATCACCCCTTTTATATAAAAGAGTAGAAAGAAAATCCAAGTGAGAAAGCAGATGGAACACTCACTTGATTTGGTCCAGGGAATGGTGGTAAAGTGTCCAAGGGCAGAGGAGCAGATTGGTCAAACCCAGTAGGTAAAGTCTACCAGGATATGCAACACATGAGGAACAACACGAGGTATAATGTGATCAAGTATGAGCTCAAATAATGCCAACAACAGTATATGTGTATAAAGGTTTGAAATGAATTGAAACTGTATTAAACATAGTCAAACAGATGTTAGTAAATTGATTATACACTAACCTGTGCCCTCGGTTTGGTTGGAGGGGTCTGGGCATGTCCCGCAGGGGTTAACCCCTGTGCTGGGGTAGTTGTAGACAGCGGAGTGACCGCCTGTGCTCCAGACGTGAGCGGGAGGTTTGAAGGAGGCACCAGAGCGGTGCCAGGAGGAGGGGAGGATGTTCCGGTGGGAGGGGAAGAGGTCCCGGTGTTCTGACCAGGATCTAATGGTGCGCTTGAGGAACTTGTACTCTGGTCTTTAAAAAGGGATCGCAGTTTCTTGTCAAGGGCTTGGATATCATCCCTACCCGCCGCTTTGGTCTGAACCTCAGCGCTCTCAGACTCTCCTGGCTGGGGTTGACTCTGACTGGCCAATGGCTGAGATGGATGCGCGGCTGAATTAATGCTTTGAGATGACGTGGCAGTATTGTTAAAAGGTTGCGGCTCAGAAGCGGGGACTGTATTAGCGCTTAGCTGGGGCACGGACGCCACGGGGACGGAGGTCTGCATGACGGATGCAGAAATGGAAGAGGAGGCAGGGACACTGGCGGCATGTGAAATCTGCGAGGCGGATGTTTCGTGGGAAGTGTGGGCCGGTGGCAGGGAATCACTGGTGACAGGATTCTGAGAATGAGTTGATACAGGTGGAGGAGAAACTCTTCCATTTGGGGGATGCGTCTGAGGTGTTCCGGGGACGAGCCCAACGGGAGGGAAACTAGAACTACTGGTGGACGGTACCGCTTCTGGAGGGGCCACAGCACTCTGAGTGTGTGGGACCAGTCCAGCATCACTAGATGAATTGGTGCCAACTTCCGGATCAAGGCTCGGAGGCTCAATCATGCTGCTGCCTCTCTCTGCGTGATCCTGCCTCATTTTGCTAAAAGCCTGCTGCAGAGTCCCAGAAGGTGCAGACAGAGAAAGCCCTAATGTCATCGTGGGCCCTGGAAAAACAATCGCTGTTAAAAAGTGAGATAAATGGAATAAAACTCAAATGCAGTGACTCACAAATTTAATTTCTTCCGTGACCAAGCTCATAACTCAATTTACTTGGAACCCCCCGTTTGATTAAATCAAATGCAACGAAGCTGCTCCAGACCAGGATAAAATAAAGTAGAGCTGAACCGTATGAAAGAAATACGAGAGTACTTGTGTATCCAAAGTTCACTTTTGACTCAAAATTTGGCTCACAGCACAGACCAAGCGATGGCTCATAATAAATCAAATGAAAAAATGTTTAAAGTCCCCACTGTGTAATCGTACCTGAGCCAGACTCGTCGCCAACTGAGGTATTCGCCGAGGATGCACCAAAAAACTGTTCCCTCAAACGGGACTCTGGTACTGGGCTGACTATGAACCGTCGACCTGCTGAATGCACCACCTGGGCTGTAGTGCTTGGGGGGATTCCTGTGGGAATGTGCACAAGGAATGTTAAATATGAAGTAGTTAATAATGCACATTGATAGTGTATGCATATTGAAGCAAGGAATGTCTGTGTACCAGGCAGCATGGGAACTGAAAGCTCTGGCTGCTGTTGAAGCTCACTCATCTGTAGATAGACCAACAATTACATGACGCTTATACAATGCATTTTTCAAATTGCACAAATGGCACGGATCAGATATACCCTATCCAAAATAGGGATTGAATCACAAATGGCAACTTGGAAATGCAGTATCTGGAATTTAAATGTTCACTGTTTAATGTTACTGATTTGAATCAGAACATGGGGTTTGATTTAAAAGATGTGAACACATCCATAACATTACCTGAGGAAATGCTTCTTTCATGCCCTCTCCTTTCTCGTCAGCCATTTCAATGACTTCACGGACCTGCTCGATGAATGATTCTCGCTCACTTTCCAGGATGAACTCACTCACAACCTGAAGCAGCAAACAAGTCAAATTAAATCTCTATAATAGACAACAAAGTAGGACCCAACAACTAATTGCATTTGCAATATGATAAAAAAGTGCTTTGTTAATTGGAAAGGCTGCTTGTTCCTTGGGAGTGGAGAACAGAGGGATTCACAGCAGGCAAAGGCGTCAGCGCTGTAATTAAAACCTGCCGTGTAATTTTCGGTTTTCTGTCTCAGAAGACCTTGAGACCAGTATCTAACATGTTTATCTTTATACCTCATGAGGAAAAAAAAAGTGTTGTAGCTCATGTTGTTCTGACTGCCATAGTATGTTTCTTACTATTTCACAGTACAGTAAACAGCATTTTTTTTTTATAGTTAAGTTTTATACAAGTTACTTTGCGATTGTAACTGTGATTTCTTACTGTTTCACAGTACAGTAAACAGCATCATTTTTTAAGTCATTCCAGAGTACAAGTCTCAAGAGTGAGGGGAAAAAAAGTTCAAGTATAGCAGGAGTATAAATCGACATTTTGGGGAAAATTCATTTTATAAAAACCGCAACCTCGAACCCAAAATCCCCATTCCTTAATCTAGGGTGAGTTGAGAAATGCGCTTCGAGCATCTGACTGCTTCACACTAAATTGTAATTCCAATATTAAGGAGGGAGAGAAAATAAACCAAATTACATTATTTTCGTAAATGGATTAGCAACACACACAAAGTAACATTTAAAGGAAAAATAAATCACCATTATCTGTGCAATCTCCTCTGGATTGTCGCCATCTAGATCAAATCTGAAGGTCACCATCTTCCTATTGTGCGTTTCCAGCTGGCATTCTGCTACTCTGTCTCCTGCATTTGAGATCTGCAGCAAAAAAAAAAAGATGTGCGTTAGCTTAGTGTCACAGCAAGGACCTCAAGTACAAACATATGTCAGACAAAAAAAAAAAAAAAGAGATGCCTACACTTAGAACATTCAGTTTGGCCTTGGCTCCCTTATCATGCCGAGAGCGGCTACGGACAGATCGCCGCTGGTACCGCTTCAGTGAGCGGCCCTCGTGGCGGCCTCCTGATGTTGAAGTACCTTCATTGCCGTCACTTAGACCTGAAGCTGCATCTGACAAACAACTGAAAAGGGGACAAATATCTCAGAGAAATGTACACGATAACGTCGGAAAGTATGCCTCCCCTGCTTACCTTTCCACAGATGGCGGCACAAGAGTGGAGGAGGCTGCTGACTGCTCGGCTGGTGTTGACTGACTGGCAGCGGCCTGAAACAAAACAATAGTCAGTAAAACTCAGAGCATGTTAACTCAGATGTTTTGTTTTGGCATTTATGCAGCAGTTGTGGGAAATTGACAGTAACATTTTTAAACTTCGACAAAGTTAGTCCGCTCTTATCAGCATTTAAAAATGCTTATTAATAGAGAATGTGGTTTGTAGTAAACTGTTCATTTTATTCTATCGACCCAAAAAATCTAAACTAAAATCTGAAGAGAAAAAAAAACGTCTATAATATTGGTAGGGGGTAGCTGTGAATCAATCAAATTAAGCGTTGCCCCTCTAACCCATAAATATTTTGTATTTAAACGTCATAATTTAAAAAAAGAGAAATGAGTTTGAGGCAAAATGTTCACACCTAAATTACAAAAGCCCAACCACACACATCAATACGATGCACTGAGTACCTGCAGCGCAGAGAGGCAAGATGCCTGATAGAGGAAGAACAGATGTTCAGCATTGGGTGGTGGAGACAGGATAAAAGAATTTGGACTAGAGGCCCAAGACTAACAGTCATGCAGGAAGTGAGCAGCATGCAGAGATGATAAAGAAAAAGAAGATAAAATATGACAGTAATGGTATTGGTAATGAGAATAACAAAATAATGCACACAAACTAAGTGAGAGAAATGGATGCAGCAAAATGGGGAGTGGACACAGTCACGAATACATTAAGGGATAAATGCGAAAAATGTTCTCACTTGTAACGGTTGCGTTCCAGGCTGTGCCTGTGGTAGAGAGGAGCTCTGAAGGACTGTGTTGGTCTCTGGCGGCTGCTGTTGCTGCTGCTGTTGTGGTGGTGCAGAAGAGGACGACTGAGACGATGGAGGCATCATCACCTGCTGGGTGGGAATCTGCAAGGACCAAAAATTAATCATGAATTGGAAGTGTTATTTATCCAATGCAACATCCTAAAACATTGATGGTTGGTCGTATACACCATACTATTTTTTTTAAAAAAAAGAGAAAAAAAAAAAGAAGCATAAGACAAGGAAAACAAACGATGACATAGGGATTCGGAACCCACTCCATCATTGCCACCTGAGGCTACACACAGTGGCTTGAATTGTTAATGTAACACTATCTGAAAAAGCAAATGCACCAAAAGATGACCCATCAGATCACTTGGCTAAAGTTACCTGGACCCTTTAAGAGCGGGAACACATGAGAGCATCTTGTTGATGCAATGCAGTGCTGGTATTAATGGCCGGTGAATGTGTAGTGTGTTACTTGCAACCGATGCAATAATTGACTTGAAAAGAGGTTATTTTATAGTACCCCTCAGCTTGGTGTTAAATGGCCATGGGTGACTACATAATGCTGTGAATACCTGCTGTGGTGCCACTGAGATAGACTGGCTGCCAGGAAGAGAAGGGACAAGTTCGACCTGGACACCTGGCATCTGGGCTTGAACCTTTAACACATAATTGGGAGAACAACGGTATGCCTTAAAAGTAAAAATAAGATGACTATGAGCTGTGTTGACTCAGGGAATGGGTTAAGTATTCATCTTTATATGCCACTGCATGGTTAAGTGCAGCTGGTTTAACAGGTGTGGAAGACAGATTTAGAAGCAACACAAGGCCACACGGAAGGAAACTGGACAGGATACATAAATAGATATGGATTGGTGCTTCTGATTCACCATCGATGGAACTCAGCCCGTTGGAAAATGACTCACCAGTGACACATGCTGCTGCAGCTGCATTTGGTCATTTTGTGTCTGAGGGCATGGCACTTGGGGTTGAAGCTGTTGACTGGGAGGGGCGCAGTAGGACATTCCCGGCTGAGCAGGCTGAGCTTCGGCAACGAGGACAGAGGAACCAGATGCTCTGTCGGCCATGTGTGCGACTGTCAGGGATAGGGATTAGGGGCGGCGGCAGGAGAGGGTAGCGAGAACATGTCAATTCTTGACGCAACGTAGCACTAGGCAAAATTCATATTACAGCGTAACTTGTATTTCTTCATAGTAACAATGTTAATCGCGACATGCACAAAACTGAGAAGAAATAAGGATTTCTGAATAGGTTACAGGATCCCACGAGCAAAGAATATTTGTAATAAAATAAATAAGATGTCATGGTGCTAAATAGTGCAAAAGAACACGTAACATTGCTTATATTATAAATATTTAATACTTTTGACCGAAGGCTCCTCATCCCGGTGGAAAGGTGCAGATAATTTTTCAATTTTCAAACATGCGCTTACTGAGTGGCCAATGTTTTAATTTCTCTACACTTATTAATGTACCTGATAATTTGCTGTTCATTAATCACACTCTAGCATATTTCCAGCCGGATTTCCGTTAGAACCGCACCGCCTCAGCACTTACTCTAGTGTTTTGCATTAGGTCATGTCTACTTCTGTTGCCGCTTCTGGCTGAGGCTTAATAACTTTGATGAATGTTTCCTCATCCTATTTGACCATACTAGCAAGGTAGCCGATACACACCTCCGCCGCTGCGTTGATGCTGGTCGGCCTCAGGCTCCTCTGACTCCGTCTGACTGGTAGCCAAACTCTGATTCTGAATTGGGATTTGCCCAGTCGACTGGGGGACGTAAGAGACCCCTTGTGTCAAGCCCGTCAGCTGGGTGGGTTGCGAAGTGTTATAAGAAGCATTGGCAAGACTCGGCTGGGACACAGGCTGAGCTGGCATGGGTGTGCTGTGTTGGTTGGCTTGTGGAGGAGGAACATGGGTGGCTGGCTGCGGCACCGACTGGGAGATAGGCACCTCTTTGCTTGGTTGCTGGGGCGTTTGTGTCTGGCTCGGTTGTTCTTCTTCAATTCTGCTCTTCTCCTGATCTTCTCTGACCTTTAAAGGCATTTGACACCAAACGTATTACAACTTTGGGATGTGAAGCATGTGTGAAAAGAATATGTAAAGATAAACAACCTGCTGCCGTTGTGCTCTCTTGCGACTTATGAGAGACACTCTGTCCTTGATGGCCTTTGCAATAGTCTTGTGGTCACCTTCGCATACATACCCTGAATCAACCTAAAGCAGACACAGGGCATCAACTTTAGTAATGATCATTTGTTTGCCAGAGTTTAAGGGTTAAGTTTAATAACAATCAAGTTCACCATTTCCTGAGCCACGTCATCTGGGACGTCCTTGTTTAGGTCAAAGGAAAACTCGATGGCTTCATTGTCTTTGTACTTCCCCTTTAACTTCTTGATGTCCTCAATTCTCAGCCACAGTTTAATCGCTTCCATTTCACCATCATCCTCTTCAGCCAGCTCCACACGCACACCTGTGTCCTCTTGGAAGAAGGCGTGATTCAGGAGGTCCTTGATCGAGTACCTAAAGATGAGAAGGTTAGAGGCTGATGTGGACCGTGGTTAACTGAGAAATCAAATGCGACACACCTCTCATCCTTGTTCTGGCGAATGCATCCCTCGATGATCTCCTTCACCTCAGGAATGGCCACCTTGTCAAAGCTGCCCGGCTTCACCCCCTACAGGAAACACAAAACACTGAATGAGAATGGGTTTCCCCTACATGGACGAGATTTAATTTTGAGGGCTAAATCCAACGCCTTTTCTTTGAACCCCTTTGTACCTTCATAATTATTTGGCACTCTCTGCCAGAATCATATGAGAGGCTATTTTTAGCTGGATTCTAACAACTATGCAACAGTGATTCGTGTTTTTGTGAAATCCGAGACTTATAATATCATTAAGCCACTGGTAGGGGATTGTACCAAGGGTTGATGAAAATGAAGCTCAACTCTAAAGCGGTGACTGAGACAATCGAGCAAAAAATGAGCTGGCTCTTCAGGGAAGACATATGCAACAAAAGCGAGCACAGCAACGCAGCAAGACTTTGGTTCACAAGTGACTAAGCTGTGTTTGGTTTCCCCAAGCCTGTTCAACTGGCTTTGGTGGATTGGGGCAGCTTCAAGCTCAGCAATTGACAATGTTTTACTAAACTAAGGGGTTTTTATGTTAAAATACCATCATGAATAAATTGAGGGCCAAGCGTCTTCAATACCTGTGAATCTAGACTTAAGGTTCAGCCACTCGTGTCTGGGACTGTTGGCATGACACCAGTCTGAATCATGTGCCTAAATCATGATATTATGACATGTGAAATTCTTTGGCTGTTAATTTACAATAATGACCTACAGGAAGATTAGTCACTACATAACAAAAACAATGCTTGCTCAGCCTCTTATCAGCTATCTATGCCGGAATTGTGAATGCTTTTCAAACACAACTCAAGAAGGAAGGAAGGAAAATTAAGCAAAGGTCCTGGTCCTTGGTTCCTCTCAAATATTTACAAGTTTGTGAGTCACTCACATCTGCAATTTTGATCTAATTTCTGCCGTGTAACATTGCACTTCATCTGAGAGATGAAATAAAAAAGTTAAATTTCAAGTAAAAATGAATCCTCATAAAAAAGGGAGCCAAGCTGAGTTAGGTGAAAAGACAGTAGTTCCACAATAGGGCATTTGCCTTCTTAGTACATGGGAAGGAAGAAGGCAGGGCAAAGGGGGCAGGGGGGACACAGAGACCTAAAATGAACACTTACACTGGTCACTCTGCGGTAGATCTGTGCAGCATTCTGGCACTCTGAGTAAGGGTACTCTGAGGTGGCCATCTCCAGCATGCACATTCCAAAGGCATACACATCCACTGACTCGTCGTACTTCTCCTCATACATCTCAGGCGCCATGAACTCAGGGGTACCTTAAATCAAAACAACTATTCAGAACTCTCTTCCTTACTGACAGCGTGGGCTTCTCAACCCACTGCCCCTTCTCTGCTCCTCTAACCCATGAGGGGTTGAGGAAGCGGAGGATGAGAAGTGTGACCGGCCCGTCGACGTCTCCTGGGGTAGACCCTGCGAGGTGGAAGTTGGAAAAAAAGAGAAGAGAGAAAAAAGGGGAAGGAAGGCAAACAAAGAGGAAAAAAACAAAAAAGGAGGGAAAAGCCAAACTCAGTTAGACTGTAGAGAAGAGGGCACATGTTTGTCTGTGTAGGACCTTCAATTTTGGAATTGACACATTTGTCTGAGGCAGCTGATAAACAGAGCGCCAACTTCTGAGCCAAAGTGGCAGTTCATTGCCATATTTGAAAAAACAATTGAATAAAGCAACTGCAAAGGGTAAAAGTGCCAAGATACAATCTATTCAAAGCCTTGTCCGAGGAACACAGCTAGCTATGGAAATAACTTCTGTCAAGAGCTTACCTTCAAACTACACACACTTTGCATTTCATAAAGACACTTACTTTTTGAAGTCTGACTTACCAGCTCTCCTCGACCTACAAATTAAACATGTTATTTATGGTCAAGGCAGAGCGAAGCACCTTCCATAGCTAGCTACTATTCCCAGCAGTGCATCTCTGAACATCAGCTTTAAGTTAGCAACAGTTCTCCCTCAATCTTAGGTCATACACAGAAAAACGCTCTCGTTTAATTGAATGCATTTGAGGGGGGTTTAATTGATGTGTGTTCCAGCACACTGTCAAGACTTACCAGGCCCATAACAGTTCATACTTTTCTTCATTGACCAGCAGTACCCTATTTATTCCAAACAGCAGAATGAGGCACAGCTGTAGCTAGAGCCTACATTTTAAGCAAAAGGCTAACAAGAGAGAAAGTGGAGGAGAACTCCCTGGAATACGAACGACAGAGGAAAACAATCGGCAGACCTGGAATATTTTTAAAAGAAAAGACACACTAGTGGGGAAACCTGTTGAGGCAAACCGATAAGACAGTTAAGCATGATGTGTCTGATTGGCAAACAGACCACATATTTCCAAACCACAGAACAAGACCAGTCAGTCAGTCTAAGGCAGAAACAACGGCCATACCTTTAGCCATGGCCAGGTTAGCCTGCAAGAAGGCATAACAACTATTATGGTAATATTACCATTTAACAGCAGGAGAAAATTAGGCGCTACTTACATTCAGTAGGTGCCTGGAAAAAAAAAAACTACTTTGGATAAACATCAAAGTATTCTGTACAATGACCAATACTTGAATGAACCAAGTGAAATCCCTGTGGTGATCTACCTAAGATCACCACAGTCATTGGCCTCCATTTGAGCTGTGGTTTGAGGGACGGCTGAAACTCTGTGGTCTGTTTTTGAACCAAATGCTCAAAAACAATAAGTCATCTTGTCAAAAGATTCCCCTCATTAGACACCATTTTCACCAGGTCAAAAGACTCCCCTTCATTAGACACCATTCTCAGTTTCACAACATTTCCTGACCCAAGAAACAGAAATGCCCCATGGCAAGAAGCACAAGTAGTAAAAAATAATGTTGGTGGGTCATACCTATAACACTCTTGGCAAAGGATGCACGCTTCAGTGTGGCCAATCCAAGGTCTCCGATCTTGACAGATCCCGTTGGGCCTGTGATGAAAATGTTGTCGCACTTCAGGTCGCGGTGGATGATGGGAGGTGCACGAGTATGGAGGAAGTGGAGCCCCTTGAGGATCTGTCGACACCAGCTCCTCAACACTTTAATCTTCATCACCTTAAACCTCTTCAGATAACTGAAAGAGAAATTTTATTAACTTGAAATATTACCATGAGAGGGGGGGAAAAAAACATGCATCCGCCAGACATTACACAACATCAGTCTGTAATCATGGATTGTATCGTGAAATGACATACGTTTTGAGGGTTCCCGAAGTCATTAGTTCAGTAACCAGAACAATACACTTCTTGCCCTTGGAGGGTCCCTCCCAGGAGTCGTAAAAGCGGACAATGTTGGGATGTTGGAGGCCCTTGAGCATCCCCGCTTCCTCCTTAAAACGCTGCCGCTCAGTCTTCGATAGTTTTCGGTCCTGTGAGAGTCACAATGAAAAGTACTTAAGACCAAATAATATTCGAACATTCATTCATTAAGAAGATTTCACCAAGGCTCTTTGGATGGAATATTGATTACAACTTCTGTTCCATTATCAACATTTAATTCGAGGGTGTATACACATTTGTAATTGAATGGCATGGTAAAGTCTAAAGCGTGAGGATAAAAATAATAAGACAAGATAAAGAGCCCAGTCCATATAATACATTAAACAGGAAAATAATTACTGAAAACTGTGAACAGACTGAGAACCATACAGTACTAAATTGTGGTGATATAGTGGTTGGTTTTTCTCACCATTTGAGTTTTCACTGATTTTCTGTTGTGTGAAACATCTAAATAATCAAGTGTGTGCAAAGTGTACTTCTTTTCATTTGAACATTAACAGTAAAAGTCAGCAATAAATAAATAAATAAATAATTCGATTTAATGCAACTTTGCTTTAATAATCATTTTTTTTATACCACAAAAAATTGTTGTGCGCGTGTGTTAATTAATTGTAATTATCCTAGGTAATTGTGCGTTATCGTCCAAAACTTTGCGATGTGGATATTGCATGGGCCAATATAATGGTATTTTTCCCCCCATATATTGTGCAACCCGAGACTGGACCATCACAAAAAATAGCACTTGGCCACTCTTCCCCAACACATGGAGTTCATTTGTGGAGTCACTGCAATGTGAGCTGTGTCACCCCTTCACCTTCCCTTCTCTCTCTCCCTCCCTCAGATGACTGTCCTGAGCTGGCCTTAGTTGTCAATCAACACCAAACTTGAACCGAGCTATGTGGTTAATAGCCCCGAGCTGTATATGCAAGCGTGGAAAGTAGTTGACTGAAATTATTTTTTTGTTTACTATTTTCTTGAATATTTATATCTAGCTATTGCTACCAAATCGATATGGGCCAGCCTTAATTTTTGCAGTTTAACCTGAAATTGACCCCCCAACAAAAAAATATCTAATAGCCCAACTCAATACTATAATGAAAAAACCTTTGTTCATATACCAAACATACCAAAATATAACTTGTAAGAACTGGAGGAGACTATGAAAGAATAAAGAAATTCCTATCCAGGTCAAGCAGCAATCATGGTCATAAGTTAAACCAGTGGTATGCAAGTTATTTGCACAGCAACAATGATGGTAGGGCGTCAAAAGTTAGAGTATGGCAAAGCTCCCAAAAAGCTTACAACCTCTTGTGTCGGTAGACACAGAAAACTAAGGCCTGCATTCATGACAAAGCCGTATTGTCTGAGCGAATGGCTTTGATAAAGCAAGTAAAAGCTTAAAATCTTTCATGTTATGCTTGTAAATTCATCACCACATAAATAAGAATAGGAACCAACAATACTACTGTCGGCAGTCCACCAAAGATCTGGAATGTGAATACCCGCCCTACTCAAATTTCCTGAGTAATTCCTGGCGTGACCTACATTTACAACATGTGGAACTTTAGTCTGAGGAACGCAAGTCCAGTAAGACCGGCCCACTGAATCCCCAATGCCAAAGACAGACTCTTGTACAGCCCAAGAAACTTGGCCACCAGCCAGAAACTCCAGGAAATCCAACTCACAAGTGAGAGGTGAAGGAGCGCTGACCTGTATGTGCATGTGCGAGAAACACAAAACGTGGATTGTGGCTGATAGCCTTCATTGCGTTTTTTATTTTTTTATTTGTTGTTTTAAAGATGAATGCTTGGAATGTCAGTAGGACACTAGGAAAAATTAAAGTAGTGTATGAATATTAGTCAGACTGAACCACAGTAGACCTTAGTCAGATCTTATACTTAATCGGTTACTTTGCACTCAGTCCCACTGACCTACTTTTCAGTGTTTATCTTGTGGAGCAGTTCCTCTTTCTCATTTTACACACCATGTGATGACATGCTATGTCAAACCACCACAGCGCAAACAGGATCAGGGTTCCTTCACTAACCTTGACAAATAACCAAGTTCGCCCATTAATGTTTGCCTTTCTACTGCCTGTGCGCTTTTGCAGATGCCTCTAAACAAAACTTTGGCAAGCCCCAAGCTTATGTTATGGTCTAATGAGACAAAAAAGCCGCATTCCATAAAAAGATGCTAGTGGGCGGTAATGAGACATACATTGGCAAAACCATTGAGTCAATGGAAGCAGTTGCCATGTGGTTAGTAGCATTAGGCTAGTAAATTTGAGTGCTTTGCCAATTTTCAGGACTGGCTTCAGAAAAGTTCCAGGACTTCTAACAAAAGGTAGATTTTAAAGCCAGACTACAAATTTTGCCCTTCAGTGTGGCCCAGATGATCAGTCAGCACATCCGCAACAAGATTTCGCAGTGTTTGCTTTGTTCAGTGCATAAGAGGAGAGTTGTGGCAGGGCAGCTCAAGACTTCTTCACTATTACAATGCATCTGCCCACAATGCCGTAGGCATCCAACATTTCCATGCTGACATCGACGTGTTCGGGCAACCACCCTACTCAACTATTCTGGGTTTTGGTGAATTTCCCCCCTTTTCCAAGCTCGAGGAGTTATCAAAAGTCATCAAATAAATGATGGCAGTGATGACAGAGCTACAAAGGATCACGGCAGAATCTTTCCATGAATTAAGACTTCACAGCTTGGATTTTAAATCGATTGTGAAGCCAGTTCCATTCCTGTTTTTAGCAGGGAACATTATTTTATCTGCTTGGTCTGTCTGACAGGTAACATTATTTTACCTGCTTTACATGTCTGGGCTACTTCCTGTAGCCTTCCTCACAAGCGTCACAAGATGGAAGAAGTGACGTGTCTTGTGGTGCTTCTGAGAAAGGCTGCAGGAAGTAGCTGAAATATGTAAAGCAGTTGTTAGACTAAAAACTCTTTGAATAGTAAACTTAAGAAGACAGTATGAGCCTTCACAAGCAAAACAAGAACACTGATTTAAAAAGTAGCAAAAGAAGACAGTTCTGGGCTTGTGGGAGATCTTGTGTTAAGTGTTGTCTGTATCACATCAGCAAACTGACTGATGAAAAGCAATCACATAAATAAATATGCTACGCATTGAAAAGCTTCACCACATCTACTGTAACATCATCCCTTTGATTTGTTCTACGTATAGCTACAGTGCATCCGTTTGAACCGACTGAACCAAAGTAGAGCGGAGCAGAAAATGCTTCTAGGCAAAGACTATCATACATAACCCAACAACCTCTAAAAATAGATTGGAGTGAAAAAACTGATCATGTTGAGGGCTGGCCGTGTCAGGTCCTTGCGCTGAAGTTGACAATGAGGGCTAGGATAGAGGCTCCTGGGTAACATTAGGTAGGTTCTGACTCAGAGGGTTGAAAAAAAAAAAAAAAAAAAAAAAAAAAAGGTGTTACTCAATGATTGCTCATGTGCACCGTTGTCTCGAGTGACGCATGGCAATGAGGTCAAAGACTAGTGTAACTGTCAATCAAATGACATGGAAATCACAGGCATTTCACAACTGACACCATGACATGGCATCAGCTTATCTTGAGGCAAATGCACTTTAACAATACTTTAAGCCTGGACATGTCACCAAAATAAAGGTTTTGTCCCTGCGTGCATTTGAAAACTCAAATCGGGCTTTTTTTAATGTTTCTTTTAGAATTATCATCTTCCTGGCGGAGTAGCCAAAAAAAAAGAAAATCCATACACAGCTACAAGCAGTGCAGCCAAGAGGACACTACAAAGAAATACAATGTTCAGAATAAATAGAATTTCATGGAGTTAATACTGCAATTTATGCTGCAAATGTAGACCCGCAACTCTGTGTTTAGGCCATGACCTCCCAACTCTGTGTTTCATCACGTCATAAAATAAAATAGCTTTACACCCAGCTACATCTTGTATAATGCTTGATCTCATTGCAACTTTGTCATTCTTACAGTCTAAAATGCATTTTTTTTTTACCTTCACTTGCAAGGGAAGTTTCAATTTAAGACATTGCATGTACAGTTGATACTGACAGTCATACTGGGAGGGATTATTTTCAATTCTCATACTGGGAGGGATTCTTTTCAATTCTCAATAGTTTGGTATTTAACAGTAGAAATCTAAAAAAATGTCAACAATTGGACGGATGTAAGCAACCAGCTGGACAAGCAGCCACAAAAGCCTCTGGGAGGCGCCTGGGGCTCATTTCCTCATCTCTGAATGTTTGGCATTGGGCAGAGCTTGTGAGGAAACAGGTGGGAAGGGAGCAACTGGATGAAGATGGACGAGTGTGGCGTGGAATCGGGGAGTCCCCTAACTTTTATTCCTTCCACTTCCCTACTGATATGACCTACTTACTGTACAAGCACGCCTGCAATGTGAAATCCAAAACAAATGAGTGGGTTCACGGATGGGTTAAAAAGGGTGGAGGTCCACAAACCTTTTGCAGCAGTTTTGAAATCAGTGTTAATCTCCACATTCCATTCCAGTGGGCCTTTAAAATTGCTTTAGCTTACTCCTGTCAACTGGACTTTACTGATCTTAATGGTGTTAAATTACTCATTCTCCCTTTGGCGTCTTTGTGCGTAGGATACATTTTCAGCTTGGTGCCGCGTGTAAAAATAAGCACGAAACACTCACACGCCTGCAACCCTTTGACCGTCTGTTATAGACAATGCCAAAGGATGAACGGAAGGAAAACCTGACAGACTTGCTGCATTAGCAAAGCATCGAGGTGCTCTGCGACTGCCTTCATCTGGCACCAAACTCCCAGGGAACAAATCAACCTGATTTGTTTCTGCACCATTGAGTACAGCATCTATAGGAGCCTAAGCAGCAGGCAAATTAGCTCCTACGTGTTTTAAAAGACTCCAAGACTGAGGGTACGTTTTTCCCGGGCAACATAAATGTTTTGATGCCGAGCATTTATAAAATGTAAATATGAGTAAATATGCCCTCAGGTTGTGTTGGGAAAAAAAAACAAGGACAGAGGTGATCATGGGACAGCTTTAACAATCATGTGAGGGGATTTTCGCTTCACATGGGCAACTGGAACGTTTCCAGTAAATGAAAAATCAGCACAACCACAGGAATTCCGAAGATCATGTTTTACATTTCGAGTTAGGCCAAGCGTGCATGCAGCGCACACCTGATTATGATTAAGCCAGGAAAACATTTTAGAATTAGATCCGAATCACATCAGTGATGTCATCATAGCTTAACAAAACAATTGCGCAACCAGGTATTGTTTTGGGAGGATGCACATGCTTAAAAGCCACGCTTACAAACACAGATCCAAATCAAAGAGAATCACTGCTGAAATCGAGTGATTCATTCAGGATGGGCTCTTAGAAAATATACAAAAGATTTGGAGCACATTCCAAATGATCATTCGCAGCAGTGTTTGAAGATATTTGATAGGTTGTAGAGATGAGAAAATAGTCATTTGTTGAATTTGCAGCATTAGGAGGTTATATGTGCAGAAATCAAAATATTCTTAACGCAACATCTTCTTGACAGGTACAATTCACTTGGGAACCTTTTATTTAATAGCAGCTTTGACATTCTCTCATCCATTGAATTTGTAAGACTTTGTACATTCTCTGCTTGAATTCCAGTTAATGAAAATCATCATTTGCATGTCATGTTTACATCAATCTGCTTGTATAACATGGATAAATGACTGTTGATTGATGGAGTTGGTAAGTGGCAGATCCCATGTACACAGTTGTCCAGAGAGCTTCAGTTTGAATGAATCTATCAGTTATTCAATCAATTACTATGACTGTATGTGTGTGTGTGTGTGTGTGTGTGTGTGTGTGTATACCGTAAATTATGATTACACGGCATGGCTGGTTATTATTTTGGCAATGTTGTGACATCGTTCACATGCGTTTCTAATTTTGAATCGCAGCCAAACTAGTTGCTGACGTTGGACCATTCATGAAAGCATTGTGAATACTTGCACACCGTAAAACATTTCAGTTAAGTGTGCAGCAGGCCTAACCTGCCAATCCGGCTCCAGCTCCTGACCTCACTCACTAGGCCACGCTCCTTAAATGCAATACACTATTACCACAGTGTAACACTTGTGGGGGGTACGGGTTTTACAATACGGTACTATTTTTCTTCATTCTAAACAGAATGTGCTGCAAGAGATTGATGGCATTTCAATGGATTTTAAATGAATAAGTTATACAAATAACTCGAGTTACGAGCTTGATCACGGAACCTTAAATTTTTGAGTCAAGGACCCACCGTATTTAAATCAAAATATATTTTAACATACTAATGCCAAAACAATAATTTTCAAAAATATAATGGACGGTATTTTTGTAAAAAAGATTAAAAAGAAAAGCAGCTTTTAGGTGAAATAGCTAAAGAATGAGACAGTGCCATTCATGAGGAAGACAAAAAAAGTGTGGGAGGAGAACAGATAGGCCGAAACAAGCTCTGGCAGGCCGACCTGCTGTGCTTCACACTGGAGATTCTTCTGTTAGGAATGTGACCCACTTTACATTCACACAAGCATTCCCAGCGCGAGCACACTGAGCATGCGCCGCCGCTGGTGTCGTGTCAGGGGGGGAGGGTCACGAGGCTGTAATCTTCACATTGTTGCAAAGCCTGCATGTGAAGCTATGGCTGCTGTATACGCACTGATGCCGGACAAGCTGAGAGCGTGACAGGAAAGTCATGTGGTAAATGAGGTCAAACTTTGCTCAGGGCCATGGAGCTGCCACAGCTAGACACGCAGCAGAAAGCTATTTTTTCACCCCCAAATACGCCAAACATATTTTCCGATTCCAATTTGAAGCCAATCAAGCAGTTGGCAAAAAGAAAAGTAGCAATCACACTAAGTGCCCATTTAACAGGCTCAATAATACAATCTGCGCAGGAACTAACTTTGTCCAAATTTTAATTGCTTTTGGACTTCAAGTGCACTGACCTGAATTAATGATATCCGGTATTACATTCTATATTTCTTAGTTCCAAAATAGAGTGTAAGCTGTCAGTGTTAGTGAATCAATATAAAAAATTATAGTCGTGAGCTGACTATGTACACAATCAGTGCAACCATTCAAAACTGGCTCCTGTCCAACGCGTTTCCCAATGACTTCAGAGTAAGTGATGTTTATGTCATAGGAGCATTCGAGAGCCCCACCAATGCTGATTTTCTATGCATAAAAATACTGATTAAGTGAATGGTTGTTTTTTTTTTTTTTTAAACTTGAGCCTCAAAAATTATTTTATTTTACTTAATTTTTTAATCAAACAAAAATTAAGCCTCTACAAATCAGAATGTTATTCAGGCTGCCGTCTCCCGAGCCAAATCCCAAGATGCTCTCTCTTAACTCAAGAGAGACTGCCAATTCATCAGAAGACAAAAGCCCATTACGCCGCCGTTAATAGCAATTGAGTAAAGCCATCTCTGTAATGCACCGTTTTAAATATGTGAGTAAAATGTGGTGCAAAGATCAGGAACCACTAGGGGGAAAGCTCCATTGAGTTAAACCATTTGCACATTAACACCATTGCCATGACTCATCAATATTCTATCAACTTTGCCTTTAGCCAGGTTTACACGACGCTTTGCAGTCCAAGTAAACTAAAACCGGATGACCAAATGGATGGGAAAATACTTCATAAATGCTTCAATCAGAATAGAAAGAATGACATAGAATGGCGTATATAATAATATTATATAAAATATTTCTTTTGTTTGAGCAGACTTGTACCGTAATCTTCGGACTATAAGTCGCTCCGGAGTATTAGTCGCATCAGCCATAAAATGCCCAAAAAAGTGAAAAAAAAAAACATAGAAAGTCGCTCCGGAGTATAAGTCGCATTTTGGGGGGCAATTTATTCGACAAAATCCAACACCAAGAACAGTCATGAACGAGCAACAACAGGCTAAACGATACGGTATGCTAACGTGACAAACACAAACGAGGAGCTGAGAACGGGCCTGACGTAAATTCAGTTATTTAAAAAAAAACTATTACATAAATAACACGTTAATAAAACCATCTGTGTCACTCTAATTCATTAAATCCATCAATCGTCCTTTGTCAACAATGCGTGCGCGCCGCTGACTCCGCTTGCACTTCAAAATATTCCACAGGCCTATATAACGATATATAAATTATACATCAAATAACTATTATATAAGCAATAATGTTATCAAACCATCTGTGCACTCTAAATCCATCGATCAAATTCCTCGTCCTTTATCTCTGAATAACGCCCGCGCGTGCGCCCTGACGTCAGCCTCGTCGTTATTCCACAGATCTACTATATATATTGTAGCGTTAACAAAGTTCAAGTAAAGACGTGGGTTTGGTAAACGAGAGTTTGGTAGTCTCTATGTATTGCTGCTCTGTGTGTGTGTGTGTGTGTAACTAGCAATTGTTTTAAGGTTTATAAATACCATAAATCTGTGCTAGTAGGTTTCAATTGCCTGTCTATGGCATTTCACATTAAATGTTTGCATTAAGCTAGCAAACTTTCGCTGGAATTTCTTTTTAAATATGAATGTTTGTCAGTATTACAAGAAACTAACTGCAAGTGAGAGTGAGAATAGTTGCTAAGGAATGCTTTATAAGGCACTTTTAAAAGCTTAAATGTGTGTCAAATGTTGAAAAGGGGGGCAAGCTAAATAACAGTGATTTAAAAAAAGGTCCATAGTGCAGTTTCACCAATTGTGTGTGGGTTTGGAACGTATCCCCTGCGCTAAAGGGGGATTCAGTTTGTTTGCCGTAAACTTGAAATGTTGCATCTCGTAAGCCAAAATGCCCCCGTTTCTACAAAACTCAGTGAGATAAGCTCAAGAGTGCAAAATGAATTGAACGTCATCCAATTTCTTACCTGCAACTCACACCAAGCCACTTCTACTGTGGTTTCCGTATCCAAGCCTTTGTAGACAGTCTTGAAAGAGCCACGTCCAATTTCAATGTCAAATTTCAGGAAGCGCCCATCCGGCGATGTTCCCACTGCTTTCGTTTCAGCCTCCTCGATGTCCTCCTGCACTTTCTTTTCCGCCTCCCTCTGCTCTGCCTCGGCACGCGCTTTGGCAGCATCCTTGTCCTCTTCCTCGGCGTCTCCTTCATGCAGCACCTTAGAGCCGGTAGAGTTATATGCCTCGCTTTGACTCAAGTCTGGCAACGACTGGGTCTCGGTGACCAACATGCTGTCGCAAACATCTTGAATGATAGTAGACGTCTGTTTCATAGGCACTACGTTCACCGTGGCAATTTCCAGGTCTTTCCGCTCTTTACTTTCCAGAGTCTCAGTGGACTCCTCCTTACGAGGAGCACTTTGTTCAACCTGCGGCGCACGGACGACGGCAGCCTGTTGCCGTTGTACCGGGGCCTCCCGCAGTTGGTTCCGCTGAGCGGCTGGTATGGGGATCCTGCTGGGCAAAGGGAGGGCCAATGCCGTGGCATTGCAGTCGCTGATGACACTGCGGCGGAAAAAGCGGTGCTCGGGGTTGCCGCGGTCACGCTCCATGGTGTGATGCCGCCGTCTCACCTCGGTCGGACGGGATTCATTGACGATCGAGTCTGACCCAGTGGTGGGACCGTTTCCACTCTTCGGAGGGGGAGCCAGGAACTTAACCATTTTGTCATCAGGCTTTTCCGACATCCCACACAAAGAGTACAAGGAAGACAAGATCTGAAAAATTAAAATAAGGAGACTTCCATGTCAGCTAAAGGCTTTTGTATAATTTGATCTCAAAGTCTCAAATTTTCTTTTCTTGTATCTTAAAGTCCGTCTTTAGGCACATAGTGCAGAGATTGGAGGAGGTGGATGGGTGGTGTTCTTTCGGAAGAGGTTTGAACACCACAGCAGGGCAAAGAGTTCTGATGTTGGCAAACAAAACTCTTTAGATCCGCAATACCCATTCTGTAAGACACAGGCTGCAGCTTCTGTCAAGCATAAGGACTCTCTGGTGAGGAACAAGCAGGTAGCGCTCTGTTACAGATGCCCAGCCTCTGAGCAAAGGTCCAAATTTGCTCTTGTCCAACTTCACTGAAAGAAAAAAAAAAACATTTCAGAGACAAAAAAACAAACAAACAAACAAAAAAAACACACACACACACGATGGCAACAAAACTTGAATATATTAAACATACTATGTATGTAAAACTAATGCAAAATTTTTTGAATGACAGCCATGTGTGGATGGAGCAACAACGTCACAAAATGCTGAGGCGCTACCTTTTCAACAGGCTCTTGTATTTTTGGAACTTATGCCTGTGACAGACAGCATGCTTGATCGTTTTTTCTTCTCCTGTTTTACTATTCTTAAAGCATGACTAAAAACAAGGCCACACTATAATACAATTATTACGGATTTCTCTCACAATGTTGGTTACACGTACAAGCGCTGCACCTCAAGATTCACCTTCGCTCAGCTACAATAACATCAGCTTTATTCGAATAATGGTTGTGGTTGGAGTTGGCAGCGCCGTAGATTAGAACTTTCATGCTCTGACGCAAGACATTTCTAATATTTTGACAACTATACTCAACACTAAATGGCAAATAAAACTAAACAAACACTGGGTGTAATGCAGCGTCACAACCACTGCATTAAAACTGACAAGACAAACAATACACAATATAACAAAATAAGGTACAGGTTTTACAGATACACAAAAATACCCATGAAACCTATACAAAGCCTCAAGTTTAACCCCCCCACCCCCACCCCCAAAGAAATTGTAATGTCTTTTGAATTAGGAAATTAGCCATCTATAAAATTGTACTGCAGTTTTATATTTGTTGTTTTTTCCCAAATCAGACATTTGGAAACATACATTGTTACTTTGTTTGAAACAATGTTTGTTTCTTTATCGGACATTTATAAATATGTTTATAAATATGCAAAGAAGTCCAAAAAATGTTTGAAGAGATATTTATATATACAGCATTACACATGTATAATAGCATGCAGTAGTTCTTGCTTTATTGAACCAATGAGTGCCTCACACAGCCTCTGAAGTGTCCTTGCCTTATTAGAGTAATAGCTTTTTATGCTTTGATGGAATGATGCAAGTTTTTGTTTGTATTTGTAAATGTTATTGTACAGGGAATATTTTATTGAAGCTTGATTTATTCAAGGGAATCATAAATTGAAACCGCAATATTTAGCAGAGGGGGAAAAACACAATGTGATATTTTCCTAAAACGTCAAAGTACATGTACTTGAAGTTAAAACTACATCTACCGCTCAAGTAGTACCAGATTGCAGCACTAGCTCCCTAATCTCGAACATTTGCCAGAGCCCGTTTTAACCATGAGACAGCTGCTCCAAGACCATTGGTTAAAATCTAAAACGAGGAAAGGTGTAATTAAGATTATCACATTGCATTAATCGCATAAGAACAAAACGTTTGGGCGGGGGTAGGAAGAGGGGACGTGTAGTACTTGAGAAATCGCATCAGACATCGCAACCACCAAGCCCATTTTAGTCCGTAGTTTGGCACCCATTTAAATATTCAGTCAATGACAATCGATTCGGCTAATTAAGTCAACCACAGCCTACCGTGTCAGAGCACAAGATACAAAACGAACCGGGCGGGATTGATGGCCGACCGCGCATTTGAAACGCATAATAATAAACAGTAGCGGCGTATACATTCGATTATATACTTCAATGTTGCTGGTAAACGTGCCATTTTACCTACCTGGCATTCGCCTAGTGAATCCACGTTTTCCCCGGCTCTTTATGTGACGCCAAATGCACTTCAATAGTCAAAGACACCAAGCAAAGAAGCAGCTACCGGCTCTTTGTTAGCTTCCTCGCATGGAGCTAGTTAGCACAGAGGAGCTAATCCCGTTCCCCGGCGGCCTAACCAGTCAAACGTCACGCCGCATATTTTACACAGGATGGCCCCCGCTGTTTGCCTTCTCACATAGTATAGCCGGCGTTTGTAAATCTAATCTCAAATATAAATATATAAACAGATGGCGTTACCATTTCGGGATCCAGTTTCCATCCCCGGATAATCACCATGGCGCGGCAAGTACGTTCGGCCGCTGCAACGCCGGTTGGAAAGCAACCAGGCAGGCAAGCTGGCAGTGACAACTCGCGTCACTTAGCTTAGCGTGCTAACAGAAAGCTAGGCGGGTCTTGCAGATGGCCCGAATAGCTGGACCCGCCCCCCTTGTGTGCCCCCTCCCCTCTCCCCAGTACGATTAGACGTAGTGTCTCGTTGAGAAATAAATAAAAAAAAAACTTAAATTTGTCATAAAAACGCAGTTATAGTTCTATACGGTTCACTTAACTGGCAACCGCGTCCGGTTTTTCGAAGCAGTAGACAGACGGTGACCTACCTCGCATCCACAACACAACTGACATTCACCAGAGTTGAAATGCTCCTCGCAGCGGATGTCGTCTAAAAATGAGTACATGGTCGGTATAAGAGTATCATCGACAAAAGAACGTCTATTGTGCCGACATAGAGAGACATTTTGGGGGGTTAAAAAAAAAAATCCCCCAGCAACGCAGTTCCTCGGTACTGACGAAGAAACGGGATTTTCCCGTATGCGCATGCGCGAGTGCCGAATTACCTCATAACCACCGCTCTTGGATTATTCGAATTTGAAGCAAGATGAATGAGTTACGACAGGCGGCACGGCACGGCACGGCACGGCACGGTGGAGCACTGTTTAGCACGTCCGCCTCACAGTTAGGAGTTTACATAGCCCTCCCTGTGTGGAGTTTACATCTTCTCTCCGGGCACTCCGGTTTCATCCCCAAAAAGTTACATTACATCACAACGAGTTCGTTTTGAGAAACGGAGCATCGTTTGCTCATTTTTATTTGGTATACCCGAAAATATCTTTGTCTGTTAGAAAGAAATAAAAAAAAAGAAACTTTTTAATAAATTGTTTTCGTTTCAGCAAATAGAAATGCATGCAATTGGAACTGACTGCACATTAGACTCAGCCAATAATATTGGGAGACTGCAGGGAACCTGATCTTATTAAGTTTGATTCGATTTATTGATTTAAATTTTAAATTTCCTGCAGTCTCCCATTTAAATTTTAAATGATATCTACTTTGAAACCATCGTCTCATTATCGGTCATTTCAAAACTTAATAATAATAATAATAATAATAATAATAATAATAATAATAATAATAATAATAATAATAATAATAATAATAATAATAATAATAATAATAATAATAATACAATTGTGGCGGACCTTTGTGATGTCATGGTCACTTTGTATCTGATGAATTGTCTCTAGCCATAGTTGTTTGCAGACAGTCATGGAATAAAGACATGTTCCTCCCTTCTGCCGCAATATAAACAACAATTATTTAAAATGTAAAAACCAATACCAAAATAACGATTACAAATGGATCCACGGTATAATACAAAAAATATTTAAAAACAAACACATTTAACATTTGACATCCTTCTATCCACAACATATATTTGTTAATTTATAATGATAATACGGCGTACACGAGCTCAGGCATTAGAATCACTGTAAATACACTGCTATACGATTGTACAATGGTTAACCATTAATAGAGTTCATCTGTAAATAAACAAAAAAAATCTTTCACAATGTAGATACTACTTAATACTTGGAACTCCCAAGTCAGCAAAAATGGTCATGACGGTAATAACGTCGTTGAAGATAAAAAAGAAAAAGAAAAAAAATGAAGGGGGCGTCTATTTGTAGTTGAACACTACTCCCTGGTGGTGGTATGGTAAAACATGCTCCATGTTTCGCCAAACGTCAGCTTTGCACGAAAGCGATAGGAGCTTGTGTTTCTCCAACTTTTTACCTCAAGCACCGCCCCAAAGATTATTTTCTATCACAATGACCAACATTCAATTACAGTAAAGTAGTAAAGTTGAGTAGGGGTCATTGGCCTTTTTGAAAATTAGAACTTTGGATATTATTTTTAAGAGCTCCCAGTTTGAAACAGTTCTGAAATATAGCACGTACAAAAAATGTAGGTAGAATGTCAGTGGTGAGCATTTGTAGAACAGGCCTGCATGATCCTTATGTGGTGCTTGGGGGCTACATGGTCCACCCAGGAGGCGAACCATGTTGGTGAACCCTGGCCTAGAAGCTCATCAAAAACGAGACAGAAGTTCAAATCCCAAAGTGCATTATTGTTAGACACTGCAACATTATGCCCAGTTTGAACATGAACACCATGCTTGAATCTAGGAAATATAAAAGAGGACTTGTGATTCAGATAAAAATGTATAACAAATAAAAGGAAAGTAGATCCTACGTAAAGAAATGTTTCAAAATCAACACTTAAATGTGAAGTATTGTACTTAATTGTTAAATCCAACTGAACTGAACTTGAAAATTAACTGCATGCAGCCTACTTGAAAAGAAAATTTAACAATGCTGTCTGCACATCTGCAAGCTTAATTTTAATGTTAGATTGTATACAATACAATGTTTACAATACATTATATTGTATTTGCAAAATCTATTCAATACATTTCAGCATTTCTCTTGGCTAAACTGCTTTCACTGGCTAATGTGGATGTTTATTCATTTATTCATTCATTTGAGGAGGTGCACCAGTCGTGACATGATATTGGTGGTATTATTAGGTGCATTAAATTAGGTTCAGGTATCAAACGCACGGCCGCCACGCCCGCCACTAATAAAAAAACGGTGTCCCTGTGTGGCCGTCTCTTTTTCGTGACCGCGCATCGAAACAGAAGCGTGGCATGCGCGGCGAGGACAGTGTTGGGAACGCGCATCGGAGGCTTGCTGACGTCACTGAAGCGCCTTGGCTTGCTCTCGTGAACTGCTGGCAAAAAAGATGGCAAAATTTGATAGACAACTGTCGAGCGACTAGCATCTAAAATTTATTTATTTTGCAATCGAATGCCTATTGTGTAATTGTTTGGGGAAGCGAGGCTGATTTTCGATGGTAGCAGACGACAAAAAGCTAGTTTATTGCAGAGGTTTTAAGCACTGGCTATTGTGTTAGTAGCGAGGGGGAAAAGGAGAGCTTCTGCTGGCTTGTCCACGTACATGGAAGACATCAACCTATGTCATATTGAACGTTGGTTGACGGGAATGACAGGTATGTAAAACCCCTCAATGACAAACCAGCGTGTATAGAAAATACATATAAAGCTGCTTAGGAAAACTGTTCGATTTTAAGGGTGTCTCCACCACGGGAGACCCGTGTTCGGGATTGTGTGAAAAAACATCCCCTTTTGCTTTTTGACATTTTGATCGTGTGTTGCCTTTGGATAAATACTGCTGTCTAGTTAAATGACAGACTACTGTTTATCTTGTTATCCATTTGTACAGCGATGGAGTTTTTTTCCTCCCCCTTCGTCCACTGTGGACAATCCCCCCTTTCCCCCTCCTTCCCCTGCTAGTTTACACGTAAACGTCAACACGTCACATTTTGCCTTTGTTATACATAATCAATTTTGAACGCGCACAAACATGAGGCTAGCAAATGTTTTTTTTGTTCCAAATGGGGAAATACTCCACATTGAAAAGATTTAGCGGTCACCGTTAGCCGGTAGTTTGATGAAACGTTAGCCAGCTAGCAAGGCCACGCAGGCTGAGGGTTACATTTGTGGTGGGCATATAGACAACAAGATTGACGATTAAAGCTATTTCTCTCTTACGCTCCAGAAATACAAAGAAGCCCATGATGACAACCATAAATTAAGATCGCGTTTGTTACATAATGCATTTTCGATCTTTTATTTAGTGGTGGTGGAAGTTGTCACACCCTCTACTAGAACCTGGGTCAATTTGCAGGATTTTTCATGGATGTATGTTAGGAAAACATGTATTGCGTTTTGGACATATATGTGCGCCTGAGTTTTTTAGTGGTGTCTCCTTTTTGTCTATCTACCTAACTCTCTCTCTCTCGCTCTGTCGGCGCATGATGGAAACCAGTGATACAATTACATATAAAATGACTGGTTTCCTCCCATATTCCCAAAACATTCATGATAGGTTAACTGAAGACTCTAAATTGTTCCTAAGTGTGAATGGATGGTTGTCTGTTTGTGCCCTCTGAATGGCTGTCAACAAGGTTAGGGTGTAGTCCCTCACTTCCCACTGTCAGCTGGTCAGGGCCCCAGGACACCCACGACCAAATTAAGTGCTGGTGCGATGAACTGAGAAGATTGGTACTACCAGCACCAAGTTAAATTGGACGACTGCCCATTGGTTAGGAATCACTGGTACGCGGGGGTTGTTGGATGGATGGTTTGACAGATGTTTAGTTGTACCTAAGGATGTGACTGGTGAGTGTTCAATCATAATGTATACAAAACTTCAATTTACATTCTCTGCAGATCGACATCACATTTAGCAACGGTGGATGTGTCAGCTCCTGTTGGGAACAGGATATCTGTGTATGTCGCCTGTCAGTGAAAGTGGAGAGACTTCTTTCATCATGAACATTGTGCCTTCTGCCTCTAACTGAGCAACCACAAGCACAAATCAGTGTGATCGTTAGCTTGCATCTGAGCTTACCCACCCTACTTTTGCCGCTCGCCTTGAGTCTTCAGCTCGGAACATGTATGGTAGCGCCCGCTCGGTCGGCAGAGGGGATGCCAACCATAGTGGAGGCAGGGATGCAGGCGGGGGCACTAATCAGGGATCGGGTCGCTCCCCTCGCCTCCCTCGCTCCCCCCGCATGGGCCACCGTCGCACTAACAGCACCGGGGGCAGCGGAGGAGGTCCCGGTGGCGCGGGAGGCAAGACGCTCTCGATGGAGAACATCCAGTCCCTCAACGCAGCATATGCCACCTCGGGGCCGATGTACCTGAGCGACAATGAGGTGGCTGTGGGGGAGCACCTCCCCAAAAGTGCAGGCGGGGCTGTGACCACCATGGGGCGTCAGCGGGTGACCTACGGATCAAGGAGCAGCGGTGGCGTGGTGGCAGCGAGCACACCCAACATCTCCACCTCGGTGCCTTCGAGCACAGTGCTGCCTGCGGGCCTTATGGCGGGCGACGCTTTGGCTTTTGGGGACCACCACATGGCGTCCACGGTACCCCATTCTTTAAGGCAGGCAAGGGACAACACCATACTGGACCTTCAGGCCCAACTCAAAGAGGTATTTACTGAGAGGTTACAAATCTAATCATGCAATGAAATTATTTGCACAGTGGCATAAAAATATATGGTACAGTACATGCAATTCTTGACACGTCTCCCCTGCGTCGATCTCTGCTTGTCTTAGGTTCTGCGGGAAAACGAATTGTTGCGGCGGGAAGTGGAAGTCAAAGAGAGCAAGCTGAGCTCGTCCATGAATTCCATCAAAACATTTTGGAGTCCAGAGCTGAAAAAGGAGCGAGCGCTCCGCAAAGATGAGGTGTCGAAGATCTGTGTGTGGAAGGAACAATACCGTGTGATTCAAGACGAATCTCAGGTGAATTTTTCTATATTGCTTACTTTAATAATAATAATTCATTACATTTGTATAGCGCTTTTCAAAAACCCAAAGACTTTGATAGCTTCGATCGGGGCTATCAAACTCTTTTTCGTTGCGAGCCATATTTTAGTTATTGTTTTCCTCAGAGAGGTAGTGTGACTGTGAAGATGCAATAAAAAAATATATTTTCTTAGGGCTGAAAAGATTAATCAAATAACTCAAAACATTATATTACAAAAAAACAATGAAGCAGGACCTCTGCTTTGAATGTTTGGAGGGATCACTTTTCCACTCAGACTAATGTTCACAAGTGCCACAGGGTGTAGAACTAATGGCAGCATGCCAGGAATAAACAGTCAGAAAAAGACAAAAGTGTGGGATCATTTTCACTTATGAAAGATGATCAAGTGTATTGTGTCTACAGCAAAGCAACAACATCAACATAATGATATCCAGCATGATGCAATGTAGCTAATTTGATAAAGGCTACCATCGTGAGTTAGAACATATTGTAATGACCACATAAGTGGTCAAGGAGAGACCTAGCATCCCGTGCATTGTCAATAACTCTATTGAAGAACTAGTAACAGAATAAATAGGTTCAAAGTACATTCATCTCCAAGCTTCTATGTCCACGGAAGCCACTCGTCTCGACACACAGCCTGTCTAATCATTAGCTAGTGCACAGCTAGCTGCTAACAATAGCAAATTCCTTCTTCCACATCATTCACCAGGCCAGGCTCGGCCATTTAAAGCCCCATACACTCAAAGTTACAGATACTGCAGTGTAGAAAAAGAGGATTACCACACCAAGTGGTCTGAAATACTACCTGCACCTGACATGCACATTTGTAATTGTATTAGGTGTCATAATCAATCCAATTTTATCTGTGTAATTGATGCGATAGTCTGTAGAATAATCCGTTTTAAAATGGCTGCAACCCTGATGTATCATCACACCTTGACATCATGACATATACACAAATGTCCCTGTATTTCATTATTATGTATATTTATAACAGCAATTTGAAATTGAAATCACAAGTCAAAGAAAATATTCAGTCAAGTAAAAATATTATTGTTCCAGTTATGTTAAGTAGGGATTTCTTAAATAAAATGCTTGTAACATTATAAAAAGTGAAGAGAATTTGCAATTTTGGTTAGACTTTTAGTCAAACTGTAAAGAACTAATCCATTTAGTGAGAAACATACGATTGCCTTCAAAAGTATTAATTTCCTACTGTCGCCTTTACTGTGTTTACCTGTCTCTTAATTAATATAAGTTCCAGGCAGGGTTTTCCTATCTTGTTAACACTCTTATCCTTTATATACCGAGTACCTATGCAGTGATATGCTCCTTTTTAATAGATTGGAATAGATTGCATGCATGCTTTGGATTCTATGCTTGTTCAAATGCTCTACTATTCCCCCTAAAAGAGTTTATGTCCTTCAACCTACTTTATAATTGTTGAGTGAGCTCAGCGAAATTAAAAATGGGTACCTTACATCCTTTGTTACGTCGGGTTCCTTAATGAAAGGGCAGATTTCTCAAGTTTGCCCACACTGTCGCAGAATCACTGTGGTTTAATTCCAGCGATTCCCGAGCAGCTGGGGGCTAATAAGTGGGTCTTGTAATTTAAAGATGTCTGCTTCCTCCCATGCTGGCACACACGCACCTCCAAGGCTTTTTGTTTTTTCTAATTATGGCCACTGTCTGTTGTTGCTGTTTGTTTAATTTTGTGTTTTATCTTAAATCCATGTGTATATTTTTAAGCATCTCTTTTCTCCTTCAGGCATTTAGCTAATACTGTTTTTTTCCATGTATAATGCGCAAAATGTAACTAATTTATTGTCCTAAAATCTGGGGTGCGCATTATACTTTTTTTTTTTTTATTATTTTTTTTATCCGGATATCATACAGATATCAACATCTGCTGTTCACTTCAAACACGCTCCATACGAACACAATGCTCTCGTATCAGACGCTTGCTCGATCACCTGCTCGTTTGCTGTCACAATGTACCCTACACAAATCCGAAACATTTCTTCGCTATCGAGTTTGCTAGCGCATGCGCAGTGATACTGACCGGCAGAATAACATCCGGTTGTTCCCAAAGATGATCTTTTTTCTGAAATAATTTTACGTTTACGGACTTAAGTAGGAGTCAAAATTTGGTACGTATTATACATGGGTACAGGCTTTTTTCCAGCATCAACATGGCATTTCTAGGGTGCGTATCATACATGGGGGCGCATTATACATGGAAAAAAACGGTAATCTGTTCACTCATCCTTTTCCAATTGCAATATGGAACCTCCTGGCGTATTTAATTTTAGCTCAACACTCTTTGTCTTTTTAATTAATGTGTATGATTCACCGAGGCGTGGGCCCTCATTTGGCAATTTACATGTTTTAATCACACATCGAGTATTTTTAACATGTATGTTCCGGGTTGGAGTCTCAGACTAAGTCACCATAGCCGAATAACATTCCACCCACTTAATATTTTCTGTCAACTAGGTCTACATCATGATATTTTCACGCACACACACACACTATACTTAATTTTTTCCAGTGTTAGGGTAAAGAAGGGTGTGAAACTGGCAGGCACAGAATAATTTAACTCGTGTGAAAGATGTCGCAAGACTTCTTTTCTCATTTGCGCTATTACACTTAGGATTGTGTGGTAAGTGACACCGTTTGAAACGTTGACGCCTCTGCCCGCTGACATATTCCGGAATACCAAACGCAGTAGACAGGCTAACAGAAATGAGCATAGACGTTGCGTTGTTTTATACCGTCAAACAACTGCGTCTTTAACACTTTTTGGAACTTGGATGTAAATGTTGGAAGTGAAGGGGGGAGCAAGAAACAGAGAGCGGGGGGTTGAAAGGAAAGCAGACTTGTCTCTTTGTTGTGCTTTGTGACAAGTCTCACTATGGCTTGAGACGAGTGTGTGACACGGTCTTGCTTTATGACAGCAACACCGCCAGCCCGCCCGGGGCCAAATGCCACAATCCATGGAAAAGGGGCTCATGACCTGATTGGATTTTACCACTTGCCTCACCCCGAGTGTGCAATGTAACACCACTCACAATTGTGTCACCCGACCGCTGCTATGATGAAAGGGCCACATTTCCTCCTTACCTCCGCCAAACCTTTTATTGGATAGTTAAACAGGGCTAGAGAGTAACTTTTTGAACTGGCTGCACTCAAAATTTATGACTCATCACATTCAACACTGTCATTCTTTTTCTTAAACAAAACTAAATGCTGAACCAACAAACCTGGTCATTATAACGTTGTTTATCCTATTTCTTGAAATGCTGATTTCCCATCGCCAAGCAATCACAATAGTTTTGGTGAAGAATAACAGTGTTGATATTTGAGTTTAATTTGATCCCACATTTGTGGTGAAAGTAATGATTTAGCCGATTCATTTGTCATCAATGTGACGTCGGCTTTACAAAAGTCGACGTCACAATGAGCGATCGAAGTTGTTGATCGAATGTTTTCCCACAGCACCTCCAGATGACCGTGCAGGCGCTCCAGGATGAGCTAAGGATCCAGCGGGATCTAAACCAGCTGCTGCAGCAAGACCCCGCCAGCCATGGCCGAGATCTGGCCTTGGCGTCGGAACCGACCGAAGAGAACTTTAGGCGGCTGCATTGTGAACATGACAGGCAGGCCAAGGAACTCTTTCTTCTTAGGAAAACCTTGGAGGAGATGGAGATGAGAATTGAGACGCAGAAGCAAACTCTTGGGGCCCGAGATGAATCCATTAAGAAACTATTGGAGATGTTGCAAAGCAAAGGTGGGTGGAAAATTTCACCCAATGTTGGTGCAGGTTTGACATTTGTACAATTCATTTCAAACGTCACCCGTTGAAATTGTCCAATATCTCTCCTTTATGTGTTAGCCGCTCCTAGCTGCCCACAGGCGTTCTGTTATGTAACCACACTATTCCAATGTGTCATCAGGTCCATCTGCTAAGGCATCAGAGGAGGACCAGGAGCGCACCAGGAGGCTGGCTGATGCAGAGATGCACTGGCATCACCTGGAAAGTTTACTAGATCAGAGAGAGCGAGAGATAACTGCGTTGAGAGAAGTAAGGCCATGTTCCATCAACACTGTACTGTACTTCCACATTTATTACGCAAAAATGACGCACTATCAAAGTCAAGACAATATATCTGTATCCTTTTCTCCACTAATAAGTGGAAGTCATTTCTTTCACAGGATTATTAAATAAATCTTGTCTGTCAACAGGAGCTGCATCGCAGATATGAGGGCACACCAGAGTCCACCAAAACAAAGGCTTTACAAACAGTCATTGACATGAAGGTGAGGACTGTATTTGACCTCGATTCCGTGGATGCCAGTTGCGTTAGAACACCTTCATCACCCCCAGGATGCAAAGCTCAACTCAATGGAACGAAGCCTGAGGGACATGGAGGAGGAGCTGCTCATGATGAAGTCAAATGGGCTTCTGAGCTGTGAAGAGCGACAGGAGGAGATGAAGCAAATGGAGGTCTACCGCAGCCACACCAAGTTCATGAAGAGCAAGGTCAGACAAATTCTGAGGTTCTTGGTGGGGGAAATTAAATTTGCACTTGGTGAGGAGGCGACTTGCGCAATTAATAATAGTTTCTGTGAATTTTCAAAGTTGGGAACATTCCATAGGTATGATCAGGAATTTAGATTTTATTGAAGTTTTCCACCCCTTTGCAACTCTAGTAAGGAGCTGTTGTTGAGTTTTGTCTCCACTCTCCTCCCCCCCAGATGGACCAGGTGAAGCAAGACCTCTCCCGGAAGGACACCGAGCTGCTCGGCCTGCAGACAAAGTTGGAGACGCTCACTAACCAGTTTTCAGACAGTAAACAGCACATTGAGGTCCTGAAGGAGTCTCTTACTGCCAAGGAACAGAGGGCTGCCATTTTACAGACAGAGGTATGGCACAATCACTTTCAAACCACGGCTCAGACTCACATCTCCTGCCCATCCCCACTTGTCCAAAAGCAGCTGAATTTATTGAGAATGCAATTCAGCTCATCTAGTCTGATCTGGTTTCCTGGTTAGGTGGATGCCTTGCGTCTGCGCTTGGAAGAGAAGGAGGCCACTTTGAATAAAAAGAGCAAGCAGATCCAAGAAATGTTTGAAGAGAAAGGCACGCTTAGTGGAGAGATCCATGACCTCAAGGACATGCTTGAGGTGAAGGAGCGCAAAGTCAACGTGCTTCAGAAAAAGGTGATTTGAGCTTAAAACATAAAAAAAAAAGTGCAAATTCAACACTGGCAGGTACAAACTTTTCCCTCCAAGGGCAGGACACAGAAAAATGAATGAATTTATTTAACACACTTAATCCAATTGTTTTTATATTGTTGTTGATTTTTATGAAAACAAATGGACCGCGGGCTGCAAATGATAATTTGGACAGCCCTTTCATGATGTCATGGCTGACTGTATGTATTCCCTTTGAAGATTGAAAACTTGCAGGAGCAGCTGAGGGACAAGGAGAAGCAGATGAGCAGCCTAAAGGAGAGAGTCAAGTCTTTGCAGGCTGACACGTCCAACACAGACACTGCCCTCACGACGCTGGAGGAGTCTCTTGCTGAAAAGGTAACAGATGAATGTCTTACTAAACACCACGCTCTTTCTCTATGAATGTGCTTTGTATAATCTGATTCACACTTAGAGTGTTGAATGTTTTAATACTGTGATCCCCACGACTAATATTTTAATATATGAATATGTTCTATTGCCTTGACTATTTATGGTAGGAACGAATCATAGAGCGATTAAAGGAGCAGCGAGATAGAGACGACCGAGAGAAGACTGAAGAGCTGGACTCCAACAAGAAGGAGCTGAAAGAGTTGAAGGAGAGGCTGAGTTTACTGCAGGGAGACCTGTCAGACAGGGAGGTAATAACAATTCACCTCCCAACGCAGCTCATCTTCATTTCCTTTCATTATGACTTGTGCTTGCTGTGTTAGTTTAATAAGGTGGAAATGTTTTCTTTCTGCTTTGGTTTATGTGCTCAGACGTCTCTGCTGGACCTGAAAGAGCACGCGTCATCGCTGGCCTCCTCCGGCCTGAAGAAAGACTCCAAACTAAAAAGTCTGGAGATCGCCCTCGAGCAGAAGAGGGAGGAGTGTCTCAAACTAGATAACCACCTTAAGAGGGTAAAATGGCGTCATGACAACAGGGCAGGCCACAAACACCTCACATCCCGCTCTTCTCTCATCTTGCCAGGCTCAGAATGCAACTCTTGAAGCTCAGGCCAACACCGAGCTGGCGGAGCGTATTAAGAGCCTGAAACAGGAAGTGGCCCGCCACAAAGAGGATTCTGGGAAAGCACAAGCCGAGGTGGACCGCCTGCTGGAGATCCTCCGGGAAATGGAAAATGAGAAAAATGACAAAGACAAGAAGATCAACGAGCTGGAGGGGTGAGTTTTGTCTTGTGTCTCTGAAATGCTTTCCCATGAACGTTACTGAGGAAGTGAAAAAAAAACGGACACCCGCGTGATCCAATAAGTGCTAAAGATAGGGCTGGATAGATTTACAGGTTGTAGAAGTAAAGGAAGTCGCCTTTAATGACTTTCTAGATGCTTCCACTTTCCTTCTCCTAATTTGTACACATCCTCTTTTAATTCTCTCTTGCCTTTTCAATGGAAATCCTTCATCCTGACAGTTTGACCTCCAGGTTAGTATATCTCCTTACATCTTTGCGTCATCTTTTTCATCAGACACCACCACGAAGATTTATTTGTGATCATTATGACTTTTTTTGGTCAAAGGAAAATGCTCAAATCTGGCCCCATTGTGTGTACACTGCTTTAGTGGATTCTTTCGTCCTCTATAGGCAGATGAAAGATCAGACAAAGAAGGTGGCATCTCTGAAGCACAAAGAGCAGGTGGAAAAAAGCAAGAATGCCCGACTGATGGACGAGGCTAAGAAGCGTGAGGACAACATGTCTGAGAGCTCACTGCAGGTGAAGGTGAGGCATGACTCTCAGCACAACGGATTCACATGAACTTGCCTATTGCCCACTGCCGGTCGGTCGCTCTACAGGACTCTTTGCGTCAGAAGTCGGAGCGCATCGAGGAGCTGGAGGAGGCCTTGAGAGAGAGCGTGCAGATCACCGCCGAGCGAGAGATGGTGCTTGCTCAGGAGGAGGCTGCCAGGTCCCTGCAGGAGAAACAGGTATGCGCAAAGGACCAACATCACACCTCACCAGGGTTGTGGTCATCATCTTTTTGTTTTTAAATTGACATCCTTCCTCTTTGCTGGCCACCGCTCCTCTTCTTTCAGTTCTTTTGTCATTTTTTTTTCTCTCTTTCCGCTACTCACCGCCTGTCAGAAGTACTCTCTCAATGCAATGCATGAGTCCAACCTCGCCCACTTAAAGTGGTCTAAGGTACGAGCCCTTTATCTTCACGTGTGTGTGAGAGAATCTCATTCAGAGGCGACAAAGTACCGTGAACAGCAACACCTTCTGCACACATGCAGCCTGGAAGTAACTCAAAGGCGTTATTTGTTCCACTGTACAGTGTCCCCCCCCACCCCCAACCCGCATGTTCGCATTTCACTATTTGCAATTCAAAATTATCCTTGGGAGAACCTCTTTTATTTGCTGAGAAATCCTCCTTCCGACTCTTTTAGTGTTTTGGCTAAAGCCTGCCTAACATAAAAGTATTGCTTTGGCACCTTCTCGGGGCATCTTGGTGCCAAGGACTGATGGAGACGTAAAGACAGGAGCTTAGTAGTATTCTGCCACCATTTTGTGGCACGTCTAGGAAATTACAACCCCTTTTAGGGCATAATTGGGGAATACTGTATTGAATTATATTGGACCGGTTGCTGTGTAATTGTCATGTTTACTTATGGGAGTTGCATATTGAAGAAAACACAAACTTTCTGCTTGTGTCATGCGTACTTGGGTACACTTGCAAAATCAATTGAGCAATTCTTCAAAATAAAGACCATGTGCTCCCTTCAAATGGTTTATTGCCACTCCCAGTTGAAGTTTAATGAAAAACTATACAAAAAGACAATTCCGGATATTGTAAGACAAACACATGTAGAAAGACAATATTACAATAGTCACAGTTTACTCTTTAGCCGCTGCGAAAAACATCTAATAATACTACAGCTTATTGAGTCATGATGAACAAGCCATTTATTCTTTGCGTTTTAGTTCATTTTTTGATTACGTTTTTTTTTTTTATAAAGTACAAAACTGTAGAGTGCTACTTTCCTCGTTAAAAATGTGTTACAAAAATGTTGATGGTGTTTCGAATTGGCTTGTGCCAGCGTACCTAATAAAGCGACCAGCGAGTGTATAGACTCGGTAAATAGCAAGTAAATACAACTTCTACCGTCACCGAATGCTACTTCACTCATCCCTTCCACTTCCATTATGTGTATCTATGTTTTTATCTGACCTTTTCCTTCTCCTTTTATTTTCCTTTTATTTTAACCGAATTGTGTGTGTGTTTCAAGATGGAGGAACTGCTTGGAGCCATGGAGAAAGTGAAGCAGGAGCTCGAATCCATGCGGGCCAAACTCTCCTCCACCCAGCAGTCTCTGTGCGAAAAGGAGGCTCATCTCACCACCCTGAGAGCCGAACGCAGGAAGCATCTGGAGGAAGTGCTGGAAATGAAGTAAGGACTCGCAGGAGGACTGATTATTGATTGACATTTTCACCAATTGTGGTTGTGCCGGGATCGAATCCATCGCGATAAATGTGGGTTCACTCTCTGGCTCAATTAGATGATTATTTTATTTTATTTATTTATAAACAGCTGCTTTTTTTTTTTCCTCTCTCCCACACTGACAGGCAAGAGGCGCTGCTGGCGGCCATTAGTGAGAAGGATGCAAACATTGCTCTGCTGGAGTTGTCCTCCTCCAAGAAAAAGAAGACTCAGGATGAAGTGTCTTTGTTGAAGCGAGAGAAAGATCGACTGGTGCAACAACTCAAGCAGCAGGTGGGTGGGACAGATTTCAGATAAATAAGTGGCACCCATACAATTAATAGGAATTTGACGCGTTTTGCCACCATCACATTTGGCTTCTAACTTAATAAACAAAATATGCAACCAAATATGATTAGAATTTGAAATAATACAAGTATAGACAAATATTCCGATTTCTGACTGTTTATGTGGTAAATAATCAGACTCAGAACCGCATGAAGTTGATGGCAGACAACTATGAGGACGAACATCTAAAGACAGCCCCTGACCATACAAACCACAGGCCCTCCCCAGACCAGGTAGCGTATAACAACCGGGTTTCTCTCTTCATCCTTACCTCCTCCCAGATTATCATCGTCCAGATTAAGATAATCATGTGTGCTGGTGTTCATCTTTGAACACACACTAACCAAATATTCCTCTCTACCGCTGCACCTGGCCTAACAGGATGATGAGGAGGGTATTTGGGCATAGCCAACATTGTGCCCGCCCCCCTCTCTTTCTCTCTCTCTCTGCCATTTTGTTGCCAAGGGTGAGCTCGTCTAAAATAACAAATGTGTTTTGTTACTGCGCCATTCCACCTTTTTGCCAATTATTCATCTTCCGTTTGTTTGTCGTTGTGTGGGTTGTTTATTTTCTGTTTCATTATTTTCCTGCCTTCTGTGTTGGTGCTCATTGTCATCTTTGCTGGTCTCAAGTGCATCATTATCTATGTGTGTCTGCATGATTGAACGGAATAAAGAAAGGACTCTAATTACACTGGTCAACAGCAATTTTTACTGAACGATGGCTTCATTTTTCCCTCAAAGTATTTTGAATGCTGATTTAAAAAATGTCTACTTTTTTCGAGCACATCAGGTTTTTGCGTTTTTTTTCCATTATGACCTATCTCCTTGCTCAATATGGATTTTACCATGTGTTGTAATTTATAGCTATATTTTAGAAAAAGAAAAATGTGTTGCTAAAACAAACATTTAATTCATAAATATTACAATATATTATGCTATGTTATGATGATGATGATGGCAATGAAAACCTGATGTGCTAGAAAAAACTATGGCAGTCTCTGATTCAGTATAAAAAGAATAATCTGGAAAAGTTTAATTTCATGTCTGACTAAAAAAAAAAAAGTTAGTGCAAATTTGTTGACCAGTGTTATTGCATTCGACAGAACATCAGGGTTTTGCATGTCTTATCTAATGATGTTCTAATCAGTAAGCATTATGGTACAATACCACTTTTGGCATTGAAAGTAAAAATTTGCTTTGTAGAAAAAGATTTATTGTTGAAACATGTTTTGGCACTTATAAAGATACCACAGAAAAATAACGTACTATATATTTAGCATTTCTGTCCATCTCTTTTCTTTATTTAGTAAGTCAAGTTACTACTGTAAAAAAACAGTCAATCAAATAACCTATGTTGATTTTACTCCATCCTTTTCCATGTGAAAACTTGTTTTGGTGGCAGTGTTCTGGCTTCGTGTTTAATCACAAAGAGTGTATTGCGACAATTGTGACTGGTGTAAATTGTCATCATGTTCTCCACTTCAACAAAGTCTTAACCTTTCTCCCCCCCCCCCTCCCCCTCCCACACACACAGATGATAACCCCTGTTGTAGCCCTGTGCCAGAACCGCAGCAAGCTCAAGCTCTACATAGCCCACTTGACCGACCTCTGCTACGACCGCGATCCGAGCATCCTCAGCCAGCTCACGCCGCCCGCCCACTATCACCGCAGCGACCCGGACGACTGGGAGGAGGAGCTCCTGAAGATGACGGCGGAACAGGTAAAGGAGGAGCACATAAATTTGAGTGGCTGAGTTCATTTAAACATGGGGAACAGTTTGTGTGACTTGAAATTTACCCGAAAATGTTACACGGGGTATTAAAGCAAATCAATGTTGGTGACCGTCTGCCTTCCAGTTGGAGAAGGAGCTAGAGCTATGCGAAAGGGAAAGCGGTGAGCTGCAGGAGTACGCCAACTGCGTCCTGCAGCAGATTGCCGACTGCTGCCCTGACATCTTGGAGCAGGTTGTCAATGCGCTGGAGGAGTCGTGCTGACCCACGGGAGCGGCCCAGGTTTGCTCGGACCCCATTTCATCTCCAGCTTTTGACAAGGCCCTCCCCACGGGGTTACAATAACTACCAAAACTCGCCTGAAAGTGCTTTCCTGTCCCATTTTGACACCATTTGATTCCTATATTGACATTTAACCAGCTGTGTTAAGACACAAGTGAAAGAAAGAGCACAATATTTAACATAACGCAAGATTATTGCACACTTTGAGAGTACAGTGGAACTTCACAGCCCCCACTTGCATAATCACAAGTCGCGTGTTATGAAAATCCAAACAGAAAAGAACTAGCAAGGTTCTATCTAATGAGGTCTCGTGCACACAAAGGTGATTCTAAATCAAAACTTAACTAAAAATGTGGGATTTCCCCCAAAGTTGTAATTGAATTCCAAATTGGTTTTCTTTTTTTAGAGGTTCCACTGTATTGAAATCTCATACTTGAGCACAAAGTCTGAAGGTTTACTGCTGGCGTTCCTTCTTTTCTGTGGCTGGAGGCATTTGCAGTGGAATCAGGCACAGTTCTGTCACATGTTGAGTCTTTAACGGAAAAGGGCTGTTCACGTGGGGAAGGAAAGCACTCGGGCTCGGTGGGGTGCTGGGGACCACGCCAGTCTGAATTCCCTCCCTTATGGACTGCAAGCTACTGGTGGGAACATAATTTGATCTCTGAGCTACGGATCTTTGCAATTACATCTTTTGTTACTTGCCTGGCTCAGGTGCCAGGGGTCTTGCTCTGTAGTCCTTTTAAAGGAGACATATTATGAAAGAATATTATGACCCCTCATTGTTAGGGGATGCAAGGAAATGGGGCAGCATTTCTTTACGTAACACTAAAAAGCCAATTCTCATAATTTGTCTCCTTTAATAATATAGACGAGAGAGACCGAGAGAGGGGCGTTTTTAAACTTTTATTCTGTCAATGGTTTTGCACATTGGGTTCACTTGTTATGAGGTATGCAATGTTTCTTTGGAGAACGTTCTAGTGGCCTTGAAGCATGTACGGGAGGTTGGGGGTGGGTGAGACAGTAGCCGACCTAACCCGGGGATGTTCCCCCCCCCACCCTGTACTATTGGTGCTCTCAAGGCACAATCTTAAAATTGGTCCCTGTGATCTATTTGGCATTGATCTCAAGTTCCTAATAGATGTTACAAGGCACAAAATGTTCAGTTGGCCAAATGCCACAAAAAGAAAGTAACGGCTCTAACTTTGTTCAGTGGTCTCTTCAGGGCTCTTTTAATTTGACTTTTTAAAATCCGTTTGTAAATAAAGTGATATTTAACACGTGCTGTGACTGAATTGAGGTAAGTGGGCCATGTCGTGCATTCTTTTTTGAAAAGAAGAAAAAAATACTAAGCAGTGCCATTGTCTACTTTTGTCACAGAGAAATAAAAGTGTGAGTACTGCTGTCTTAAGTATGGAGAATCTTCTATAGAAATATATGAACATAAATGCGTAGGTATGTATAAATGTTAACTGTATGGCTATACAATGAATGTTTGCACAGAATCTCCAGGAGTGACAAAAAATGTAATTTGCGTCACTTGGGAAAAGAAAATGTTTCCACACCAGGTGTGATGGGAAGAAAATACTTTTTGTTTTGAACATTTAGTGTTGTCAGTGAGCTCCATATAAGCCTGAAAGAACTATGTCAAGCTCATTTCAGTTATAGTGGCACCTCCAAAGTCCTAGTGCCCCCATAAAGTAATTCTAAAAATATTTACTGTTAAGTGGAGCTTGAAATAAATTTTATTCTGGGGGAAATGGGAAGTTCACTGTTGGACTTTGGCTGATCCGCTGTACTGTAACTCTGTAGGAGGCCTGGGAAGAAAATGCAGGTCCAGTCTAGGAAGTAACTTGTTCTTACTTGCTTCATGAATTGGAAGGTGGACTTGCCACTGCAACAACCAAGAGTGTGTTTCTTTTCCGTTCAGTCTGTGTGTCTTCTTGCATTTGACTTAATGTCTCATGTCATCTCTTAAACAAAATCTGTCGAGGAATTCAAGTGACTTTATTTTTAAATTTTATATTATTCAGAGGAATTCCTTTGTTTTGGTATTCGTAAAAGAAACGTGTTCTGCCTTGGATCTGTTTGTTGCAAAAAAAAAAAAAAAAAGCCCGGCCATATTTCCGAGTTGTTTGGAATTTGTATGGATGTAAATGAATAAATTATAAGCCTTGTTTCTGGCTTTCTTGAAATTACATACACAAACCTTAACACTTGCTTGTATTAAACACACCCATACATGCATTATGCATGTAATAAAACCCATCCATTTAAAAATATACACACACTACACACATACACACACACACTGTAATGTGTGTACTAGATATGTACTATGTATATTACACGTGCATCCACATGTTCATTAAAAGATGCAGTACCTAAGTATTTATATACAGAGTTTACACTAATTGAATATGTATACATGGGTGTAACATGTACAAGACCTGCAAAGTGCACAGAAAACATGCACACACATTTACGAAAAACTGCACATATGCAAGATGCAATTGAAACATATTTGCCATCTTTATTCATAAATATCACTACAGTATGAATATAAAACATCTTAAATTACTGTTTTGTTTTTTTTACATAAAAAAAATACTCAAGACTATCATTGAAAGCTCCTTATGAGAAAACTCCACTGAACAGTTTTTATTTTTTGCTTTGTTGCATAAAGCCTTTCAGCCGTCAAGTCACAAGGCTGTAGTACTGTGGCACAGGGATTATTTTTTATTTTTTTTTGGTGTGGCGCCCTTTTAGAACACTGTGGCCGCATTTTACACAATGTATAAACAACTTCAATTTGAAGTACAAAATTATAGCATCCCAAAAAATATTACTTTTTTAAAAAAATATACATCAGCCAAAAAGGAGTAAAAATATTAACAGCAGCTATGCCAGACTTAAGAATAAAAATACCTACCGATTATTATTACCATAAATCTTTTTAGATTGTATAAAATCAGAATTTGTGCTGGAGTTGCAAAAATTATGTGATGTCATAATCTAGTGCTGAGCTGTAGGCACTGCTGTGTGGGAGAGGTAGCTAAATAACTGGACACATGATTAAGTTGGTCTGGCCTATCCCAGGTGGCTTTGGGCGAGAGGCGGGGCACACCCTGGACTGGTCGCCAGCCAATATCAGGGCACATACATTGTATACAAAAAACCTGACAATTTAGTCTTCAATTGACATGCATCATTTTGAAATGTGGGCAAAAAAAGAAGCAAGCATGAGGAGAACACATAGGAAGGACGGAGCTGACATTTGAACCCTGAATAAGCGCCAGCTCACCGTGCTGTTGAAATGAAAAAAATTAAAAAGAAATGTCAATTTTCTATAGCGCTTCTAGTCATTAAAATCACAGGTAGGCATGGGCCAATTACTACTTTGACAGGGGGTTCAGGTTATTAATGTGCAATGTCTTTAAAACAAAAAGTGCCAATTGGTACTAGTTAGCCCCAAGGACAACATGTAGTCCACGGGTTTGTTCTAAAATAAAACTGCGACTAAGATTTAAAACAATTACTTAAACATGATACATATTTCTTCTGTACTCATTTTTTAAAATTTTGTTAGAACATAATAAAGACTATTAAAATAGAGGAGAATTATGTTTTTATTTACCTAAATATTTCAATCATTTTAGAGCAGCAATTTTAATACTATGTTACTGCGATATTTTTGCACATGGTCATATCGTCAAAATGTAATATTGGCCTATGCCTAGGTGAGTTGGGGCACACCCTGGACTGGTTGCCAGCCAATCGCAGGGTACATATACTGAAGATAAACAACACATAGGGACAATTTAGAGTCTTCGATGAAGTTAACGCGTTTTGGGGTCGTGTGAGGGAGCCGGAGTACCTGGATAAAACAAATGCAAATACGAAGGGCGGGGGGTGGACCCGAGATTGAAACCCAGAACCGCGAGAACATTTCACCACTTTCTCCCTCGAGAGTTTGCGATCCGTGGAAGATTGTTTTCACCTGATGCGTTCGCTGTCCGTCATCTGCCACAAGCCCAGGTTGAGCACCTTGAGGCAGGGCAGCTGCGTGATTCTCTCCAGGCCCCTTTTGGTGATCTTGGTGCATCCGTACAGGTCGATGCCCGTCAGCTGCGTCAGGTGGTCTGCGATGAGCTCCAGGCCCTTGTCGGTGATGCGCACGCACTGTCCGATGTTGAGCGTCTTGAGCTCGTGCATCTGCCTCACCATGCGGTTGATGCCGTCGTCACTCACGTGGCACGAGCACAGTGACAGCGACTTGAGCCGGTAGAGGCCCTGCGCAATGTGCGCCAGGCTCTGGTCACCAATCTTGTCGCAGAAGGACACGTCCAAGCCTGATAGACGCAGTGAACCCGTGGCCAGGTGCATGATGCCCGCATCGCTGATGTTGTCACACGAGCGCAGGTTGAGGCTGCCCAGCCGGCTCATGCGCGACACATGGATCATGCCGGCATCGGAGATGCCGCCGCAAAAGCTCAGGTTGAGCACCTTGAGCCCACCCAGGCCCATGGCCACGTGCTTGAGCGACAGGTCGGTGAGCTTCTGGCAGTCCTGCAGAGTGAGCTTCTCCAATGCCAGGCAGCCCTCGGCCGCGTTGCGCGTCATGCCCGACAGGTGCCCGATGCCCACGTCTGACACGTGGCGGCAGCTGCGCAGGTTGAGGCTCTTGAGCCGGTGCAAGCCCCAGGCCACCAGGAGGAGCCCCGTGTTGGTGATATTGCTGCAGCCACCCAGCTCCAGCACCTCCAGGTTCTTCAGGTACTTGGCGATGCGCCCCAGGCTGGAGTCGCTGATCTGCTTGCACAGGCTCAGGTTGAGAACCCGCATCGAAGGGATGTCCTGCACGAAGGCGTGGCCCAGGCCGTTGTCCGTCAGGTTGAAGCAGCCGCACAGGTTCAGGCTCTCGATATGGGGCATGCCCTGGATCACGTAGCTCAGGCTGCGTCTCATGCTGAGGATCTGGACCTTTTTGATACCCCTGGTCTGCAGGCTCGGGAAGAGGGAAGGGTTGGCCCGGCGTAGATGCAGCTTGGCTTCCACCCCCCGCCACACCGACTTGTGGTAAGACGCGTCCCTCCAGGCCGCGCACACTTGGGCCACCCGGCCTTTGTCTTTCACGTCCAGGTAGCTGAAGATGATGGCTAGGATCTCGGGGAAAAGGCACGAAACGTGGGTCTCCATTTCAAACATGAGGAGAGGGAGCAGGAGGGGGGGGAACAATGCAGCCGTTGATCGCGAGCCCACGAAAAGACCAACGCGTTAGAGCACGGTATTCAATACACCCCAGTGCATCTCACACTCCTCTTGTTGCCGTCCAAATAGAAAAAGGCAGAAAAGGTGTCCTGAAGCGGGGTGTAATATTTCCCGAGCCGGCCAGTGAGGCTAATGCCACAGAGCTAGTTAGCTTAAGGCGGGTAAGTGTTCCGCCAGCCTTGCTCGAACTTTAGTCCAGATCATCGCACCCAAAACAACAAGCTCTTCGGTTAGTGGAAATGTATAACAGATCCATTTTGTCGTAAGCCGGGCTGCTGGAGCTCCCAAGGCATTTCCAGTTACCGGCCTGGAGCTCTATTGACTAAATTGGGTTAGCTTGGAGTCAGGTTAGCCACTAAACCAGCGACACCGAGTGGAGAAAAGGGAAGTTACACCCTCACTATTGGGGAGTTGTCGTTACCGGACACGCACGGCAACCTTTTTTTCTTCAATACGTTGACCGATTTGTATATGGGCGAAATCGGGAAGTGAACTTTGTGCTTAGTGCTCTTATAGAGTGTGGTGAACAATAAAGCATAAAATAGTATGATGTCATACCAAGACTGGTCTATAAAGGGCAGTGTAGAGCCACAGGGGCCTCCAGACACCTGGTAACTACAACGAAGAATAAATTAGTAGTAGAAGAAGAAGGCAATCGAAGGTAACTAATTGCATTTTATTTGGTAACTAATACATTGCGTTTGCAAACGTCTTCTTTTTGTTTTTATTATTCCAATGTGATACAAGTTCCATGAATTAGTTATTTAAAATTTATTAAAACGTTATTAAATGATAAAATTGCAAATGACGATGTCTCCTGATCTTTTTTTTTTTTTTTAATACAAATATTAAGTTACAACGTTAATTATGTACACTATTGACCCGCCCAGCCCCAAAGAACTATTTTTTTAACTTTATTTTATCATATCATCAGCGGCAGTTCCCATGCTTTGTCTGGCATCTGATTGCAGTGTTCGCATTTGTCCACAAGAGGGAGGCACAAATCTGACATGCCATTGGGAGAAGTAGGAATCCCACTCTACTCTGCCTGCAAAGCGCGGTATGTCAGTACAGTAGATACTTTGACCGGAAGTCTTATGAAGTGGATTTTTTCAATTGTTTTTATTTTTTAAAGGTTTGAAATAGACGAGCATAAGGGAAAAATGTGGCGAAAGAGTGATGGTGTTCCTGTTTCCCCTGTGGCTTGACTACTTGTCTATCTAATGCCCTGTCTGATACCAAGCTCAGACAGATGGCCAATTAACTCTCATTAGCTCACTCTCACCACATCTTCGTTAACAGCTCAACACACACACACACACACACACACAAAGTCATTTGTAATCTTTTGGCCATTTAGGTTGACGCCAGGAAAACGCTTCAGCTTCAGAAAACTGGTGAGCTGTGATTGGTTGCAACCTGAGACCTGGCAACTGTGATGACAGTCGACAGCAAGTGTCAAAATGGCCGCCCGCTGAAATGGCTAAGACAGGTGGATTTTGCCTGTTTATGTCATACTCCACATACTAAACACTAATCACAACCCTGTGTTTTTGACCAGTTGGGCAGCACAGAACATATTATTACAAAAACATTTTTTGACTTGACTTCTCCATTAAACACAATCAAAAGCATTGACCTACATTTATAACATACATTCTAATATTTATTCCAAGAAATGGTGGTAATTAATTAACAGGCTATTCTCTAGTTCATTTGATAACATTTCTCATATGTCGCATATGTGCGACATGTATATTGTCGCACATATGCGACATATGAGAAATGTTATCAAATGAACTAGAGAATTGTATATTGTCGCAATTATATTATATATATTATATGTATATTTTTTTCAACATTCAGAATTAGTGCTGGCTCAATAAAGATAGACTAAATTAGCAATGGACAAGTGGACAGAAAATACCTGCACTTGCATATTGTATTGGTATTATGCATAAAGTTTTAAAACATAATAAATATGGTGTCAACACTGTGGATTTCCTATATGGCAGGGGTGGCCTGCATTGTACCCCCTGCGATAAACAAGGGATACCCTCCTTTTGGCCCACCCTGTATTGTGCCTATATTAAATGAATACCTCCCACTCAAAACCAGTGCAATAATCTCTTCCAATCTCTTTATCCGCTGTAGGGCACGATGGAGCTCAAATGACTGACCCGGGATCAGCGCTGTGAGTGTCACACAACGTTAACGTAAGCCAGCCTCTGGTTGTGCCGTCTGTGCTTGCGTGTGTGAGTCGCGATGCCGTGACATTAAGGTGAAAACACAACTTGACGCTGACTCGCAAAAGAGTGGAGCAAGTGCGAGTGATGAGTGAAACGGGGGGTGGGGGCATTTGAATGTGCGTGTGTGTGTATGCGAACATGTGCGTGTGGTGTGTGATGTTGTGACACCGAGGTGAAAACACGAGTTGACACTGACTCGCAAGAGGGTGGAGCAAGTGTGGGTGATGAGTGAAAAGTGGGGTGAGATTTCTGGTGGAGGAAAGGATGACGCAGCTCTGATTTTCCAAAATAGGCTTTTTAACAGTGCAAATATCCAAAACAATTATGACTAAGCATCTCAACAGGCAGCTTATACACAAACAACTATTTTTTTTCCCCCCAAGGGTAAAGTCATGAAATGAGCGATGAGTGACATGTCCTCCAGTTTTAACAACCTTGTGGTGAATCTTGTCACTAATTTACATCTTGAGAGGTAATGACTCCTTTTTGGCAAAAAAGAATCATCCTCACAGGGCCAGAATGCTAGGTTTTGTCATGCTATTCAATTTTTATGTATGTTTTTGTCATACTATTATAGTATGTTGGTTTAGTATAATACATTTCTGGTATTGATGGTTTCTATAACTGCGCCGTGATGGTGGTGATATTACAAAGTCCCGACTGAAGACATTTGTTTTGTTCTCTTCTTCCTCTTCCCTCCCGCTTTCCCCCTCAGCCACCCTCTTCACGCTCTCTCCATCTGTACATTATGTTGATGTCAATAATTCAACACAAAAATCGAGAGCGGGGGGGTAGCATGCGCTTAACAACAGGTTACAATCCAAGCTGTAAAAGGCATAAAATCTGCATTTGTGAATAAAAGATGACGGCGAGACGTTCAAAGCAACCGGGAGCTGTCAAGGCTGCCATTTGTTTTGTGACAGTATTGCAGCAAAAAGTGACACTTCAAACGCGGGCCTTTGTCTTTATCTTGGCAGGTTTTCAATCTTTGCTCTATTTCGGCGCACACTTCCTCAGTACGATGCAGCGTCATTTGCTACCCAGTGTTTTGTTGATGCTCTTTTATCTGGCGAAGGGCCTTTTGTTGTCTTCTCTGACTTCCTCTTTTTAAACGACTTTTCTTTTTTTACACGGTCGTCACATGACGTGAGCAACACGAGGTCGCAGATGACACGCTAACTAAATTCCAAACACAAATATCCTGCGCTGCAAAGGACACCTGAATGCGCCACTGCTTGCCGCTCTTAGCATTTATTCTATATCTCGATTGAAATCCATGTACAGTATTAGTTTGTTGTTTAGAGCATCGAAGGCACAAAAATAGAGGAATACCTAAGTAACATTTTCTTTGGGCCACTTTTGACCTACTAGGATGAGGTGGTATGTTACTAGTGAAACAAAACTGTGCTAATATAATAACTAGTCAACTGCCAGATGTTAACTTGCAAATTTGAAAATGTGACTAGTAGCACTTTTAGCCATCTTAAGATTGTACTCCTAGGCCAAAGGTTGTACTAGTAATGGAAAACTATCAGTAGTGAGATTTTAAAATGTGACTAGTTAAGTTCTGGACATTTCTCCTTCCTCCTCTTTCTGTCCTTCAACTTTCCTTCTGTAATCCTCTGTCCTACTTCCATCCATCCTTCTCTGCATCCCTCGCCTACTATTTCCTTCCTTCCTTCTCCTTTCTTCCTCCCTCACTTCCCCTCTTCTCCATCCTTCCGTCCTCTCTCTTCCATCCCCACCACACCACTTCCCCCTTCTCCTAACTCATCCCCCTCCCATTTTACATGCCACAGGCCTGCAGAGCCTTCCTTTGTTCCAGACATCTGTTTGGCTGGGTGATTAATCGAGATGAGCATGTGGGGTGAAGGCCTGTATGGGGAGTGAGAAGGTGGGGGGTAGCTCAGACCCCCTCAGGTAACGTGCGTGTGATGATCAAGAGCATGGAAATGGGGGGGGGATTATGTTAGTATAGTTGTTTTCTTGCTCGCCCAGTTTCCATCAGCTTGATGCCTCAAAGCTGAACAAGGTAACCAATCACATATTTGTGGATTTACAAACAAAAATACTAGGTGATGAGCCGCCACTTTTTCTCTAATACTACACGAGGAGTGATTCACAATATAATGGGAGTTGGCGAATTATTTTGATGGGACGTTACATTGTTTGAAATAAGAGCAAAAGAGGGACGCATAATGTCAAGTGAATACACACATGCAAAATAATTTAGCAACAAGACAGCACAAGTTGGAACGTCTTCCATTGAAGTGATTTACGGTCTGCTGAGGTCACAAATCATCCGAAGGGACAGACGTGTGTAAAGGTCACACGGCCGGGTCAAAGGAGGTCAGGGCTCGGGTCTCGTGGTTATAAGGCCGGGGGCAAAGAAATTGTGATGAGAGAAGTTCAAAACTCAACTCTGTCTGTCATGGTGATGGCAATCTAGTGGTGCAGGTGGGCAAAATCCATAGATTGACTGATGGATGCGTCCAGCCTGTTTCTATAAATGCTCGTTGTTCATTTTAATAGAGAAAATGATTTCATTTACTAGTAAACTGAGTTATGAGGTTGGTCACAGAGGAAATTCAAATTGTAAGTCAAGGAACCACCAGATTTTCTTAATGGCCCAAATGTGCCTACTCTTGAACTGCTGGGTAAAAAAAAATTGGATTGTTATATTTTTTTGCAAAACAACCGAAAGTTGTGTCAACTTCCTAGGTCTGTCCAATTTTTAACCCGGCACTTTTAAGTGTGTATCATTCGATGAGGATGCTATTGATTGTGAGGGCCCTCAACGGGCTAACTATAACCCCTCCGTTTGTCACTGCTGGATCAATACATCCACTGGGCCTGCCAAATGTGGGGACAAAAGTGTTGGAACACATCTTAATCAGTTCAGACAGGTGTTAGCTTCCCCATGACCTTTCAGGGGATGAATGCGATCAATTACTACATGGCTGGGCTATTGTGTCTTTGACAGTTATTTCCAGTAATTGAAATGAAAAAGAAAATCATTATCCATCCATCTGTCATGTATCGATTCATATGGATCGATCAATCTATCCATACCTCTGTCCATCCATCCATCCATCCATCCATCCATCCATCCATCCATCCATCCATCCATCCATCCATCCATCCCTCCATCCATCCAACCCTGTATTCTTGCATTTCTACCCCATGCTTGGCCACGAGTGCAACACTGTTGTGTATTCACTTTCACTGATTTTTTTTCCCCTAATTTTTCACCTCCCTTTGCATTTTTATGAACCCATCAGTGTCTAATTAAATATTTCGCTATGCAGGAGACGACGAGGTTGATGAGAAAGACTGCTGTTTCTACATAACATACAGGCACAATGACCTCTTCTGACAATTATTTTTGATATAATGCAGGATCAGTACACCCCCCCTGTCTTGTACCCTCCCCAGTCTCTCCATTCCTTCCTACTTCTCCTCCTCCATCTTTTAATCTTCTCTCCTTACTGCGCGCTGCCTCTTTTAATGTCTGCTGTGCTGACATTGGGAATGACAAATATATTTACGAACAGGCACACACACCGGTGGTACTAGAGTGACTGGCTAGGTAATGATGCTCGCTCACTCACTCGGGGGTCAACGGGCTTAGACGAGTGTGTGTGGGGGTAGCAAAAACATCAAGGGGGAAGTAAGGGAGGATGCAAGGCTTTGTCTTTTCTTCATCATTTGGCTGCTTGTGTTTGCCATCTCTCTGTGGTCGCTTGTCAGCGGTTGGCGAGAGAGGAAAAAGTAGGGAGGGTGGCGGGGGGATGCGATGGGAAGTGCATGGGGTAGAGAGAAATGTTTAAGTGCTGATGGCAGCCCCTGGTTACAGCAGGGACCGGGATGTCGTCTCTTATTCTGCCACAGCGTGCATCTGACAGGCAAGTGATAGAGAGCCAAGGAAGTGAGCCGGAGATAGAGGAGGGGGGAGGGAGGAAGGGAGGGAGGAAGGCAGCTTCACAAGTCTGTTACGGCGTCTGTTTTGAAGGCGGGAGAGCAATTCCCTCTTGAAGGGGAAAAAATGATTTAAAGGTTTTATTGACCTCATCATGAGCCTCTCTTCTCCCCCGCTCCTCTTAGATTGACTTATACGACTCCGTCAGTGACAGGCCTTCCCTAGTGTTTCCACAGCAATGAGGTCAGGGGTGCTCGCTCGTTATTGGCTGTTGTTTGTAATCATCGCAGGTCGCGCCGTGGCTCCTCACGTCCCTCTATTGAACTCACTGCTGTGGAGCGTGACCCATAAGGGCTGGAGAGCCCAGACTGTCTCCAACTGGAGCTCTCTAGAAAGTGCAGTGCTGTACCTTGACATGCCTTTGAATTTGTTACTCACAGTGCAGCATTGATATTAGTAATACTTCGCAGAGGATAAAAATATAAATCTACTATTGTGTTGTCTGTCTACATGCGTTGCTCCATTGTTTGTGTTCAACCCGTTGGCTATTAGATTCTAGTATAGCAGCAGAGATGCTATTTAGCGTTAGCATTTACTTCGTGGACTGAAAGACTAAACTTGCTCTTTGTATTATGTTTAGTTTGACAGTGAATTTAAAGTGGCCATAATGCGTCTTTTTGAAAAAACTTTTCACCTTTTGCCAAAGGAATTGTGACGTGAATTGGGTCCAGTTCACTGCCATCATACAATGCTCGCATTTCCAGTCTGTGCTTGCAAGTCAAAAAAGAAAACGTCCGGACGGCAACTCGTAGTCCTGTACCTGACAAAACTCGTAAATAAAGTTAATCATATCTGTGATAGCATGTCGTATGCTTTTTTTTTTTTTTTTAACTATAAGGACTAAACACGTTAGAGCAGGAAACATATTTTGTGTGCAGTGTTTTTCAGTTAGCAAAATAAGTATTCAATATAATTAAATCCATTTTTGCATTTTGCTAAAGTACTTTAGTACGTTTTATTTCTGCACTTTCTTTCTGAGTAAGTCCAATCCTTATTTCTGCTTTTAGCAGTCTTTTTTTTAACACAAGTATACTTCTACTTAAGTCATAGAATGTAAATACTTCTGCCTCTTCTCCACTTTAACGTTTCCTCTTTTTGCTTTATCTCCCCTCCACACTGGGTTGCCGTTGTCAGTTTGTGGTTGGCCAACATGTCATAACTGCTCCCACAACTGCTTATCAAACCCTGTACAGCCATATGGACAAAAGTATTTGGACACACGATTATTGTAAACCTACATAGGAAATTAACATGGAAGTAAATAACACAAATTGTTCTCAAGGCCATTTATAGCCACTTGTACTTATCTGAGTAGGTTTAAAACACGTTTACTGTTATTAGACTACAGCACTTGAATCGGTGGGCCAATTGATACTTTTATCAGAGTATTTATTTTTTATTTTTTTAGATTTCTATGAATTTACCTAAGTACAGCTCCTATGCAATAGCAGCATCCCTCCCCTCCACCCACACACAGAGTCACAGGTTTCCATTGTTTAGACAGGCCCCTTACAGTATGACACGTCCAGTTAGTCGAGCTCTCCATCAAATAAAGTCCACTCAGAGCTCAGATCTCATCTACTGCCAATGGAACATGATTTTGAATCAATGATGCCATAGTACCTTTGCTTCAAAGCTGGGTTGTCCAACTATTCTACCCTGTTCTAGAGAACCGGGCACGGCGAAAACTCAAGGAAGAAATCTTCATATGGGATCATAGAGAGAAGGTCCCCCCCTTCCATGATAACCAATCTGCAATGGATGCCATGTGGCCAATCACCCAGGTAGACCCTTAAGAGAGGTCTCGTCCCGTCGGTCGATTCAGAATTACTACACTCCTCACTACCGAAACCCCAAGAGGAGGTGGGAAGGAAAAAGGAGAAACAGCAGTTAAACAGGCCAACATCTATATTTTATTGGGTGAGGGAGGCAGAACGAGTTGCATCCGTTTCACTCAAAGGGCCGTTATGACAGTGAAACCACCTCATCGTATTAGCAAATCGATAATTAGTTGAACTGTCAGTTAAGTACAGATGCCTGGAAAATCCTGGAATGTGTGTGTGTTTTGCAGGTCCCATCCATGTGGTCCAAAACAGCATCAGTACACAGACTGGTAGTTGAGAAAGAAGAGGAAAAAGAAGAAGAAAAAGAAGGTGGGAGAGAGAACTGGACTGAGTATGCACACACACCCACACGCATACTCACACACACACACACACACACACACACACACACACACACGCACACGCACACGCACACGCACACGCACACGCACACACACACACACACACACACACTGTCTCTCTCCCATGATGAATCAGCTGTCACTCAGGCACCAGTCCGATCTACTGAATGAGAAGTGCATCAACACCCTCTTTCGCTCTCCTCGCTTCCTCTTCATCTCATCCAACCTCTTTTACAAACACACACACACACACATACAGGGGGGGGGGGGGGGGCGCACTCCCCCCATACGACGCAGCTTCATTCCTCGTCTTCCACACACACAAACTCATTCATCTCTCCCTCACTGGTCCATCTAGTGATTCTCCTCCTCTCCCATCCCCCTTTCTCTTTTCTTTTCTTCCTCCTCCTCTTGGGTGCCCGCTAAGCTAAGCAGTCACTAGAGGGACTGAGGAGGCAAAAGGAAGCAGGATAAATCCTGAAAAGAGGCGCAGAAAATAAGGGGAACGGGAGTAGCGGTAAAAAGCTGGATGAGCAAGAAGCTGCTGAATGAATAGTAGCGAGGAAGGGATTACAAAGACTGAAAAGAAGGAGAGGAAGGACCAATCCTGCCAGGAGCTTCTTCACTTTTTTTTCTCGCAATCCATCCTCTTCTTCTCAGACAGTCAAAGGGAGGAATGATAAGACAGCCGCTCGTTCCCAGCCAGTCCAATCAATTGTCCTCCACCTTTTTTTTGGCTCCACGCAGGTTCAGTCTACCGGGGGCAAAGGGGAGTAGACAGAGGCTGACCTCTCACCTCCTCTGACCTCCTGGCCACCCCGCGGGAAGAACGAGAGAAGTGGGGGCAGGGGTGGATGACTAAAGGCCAACGACGAGCTCTTTAACCTGACCCTCACTTCTAGTCAGTGGAGGCATGTTCGGATTAAAGGCACCGCACTTCTACCTCCCAGGTACGTCCAGTTCTTCTACTTCGGGTTCTTTTGGTATTCTGTGCACTCGTGCAGCAGTTGTCTGAAGCTTTACAATTAACGAAATATCTGTGCAAGTTTCTCTTAGCCCGTCCATGGCATTTCACATTATATTTTAGCATTAAGATAGCTGATTTGATATGTAATATGTTTTGGTGTATAAATATACTGTGTTGAATTGTCTTTTGTTTTACGTGTTAGATTTGCAGTAGATTTAAACGAAGTAGAAAATAACTTGAAGCAAGCACTCAGCCTCTTATTTGGGGAGCTTGCAAGTGAAAGTCTTCATTTCTTCAAAGTGGTGCAATAGTCTCCCTTTTCTTGACAGTGACCGGGTGACAGCAAGCTAAGAAATTATTTTTTGCTTTCATTAGCTTTGGGAAAAATACATTTATATTTACATGCAGTAAAATGTGTGTAAAGGGTAAATTTATTCAGTAACATTTATAGTACCTGGAGAAATTTTAACACAGGAAAGTTGGAACTGAAATTCAAACATCGAATGTTAAAACTGGAAGGTAGACATGCTAACCACTGAGTCTCCGTGCTGCTGGTAGAATGTCAGAAACATTTATATCAAAACACATGGGAACTGTTGTAAAAAATACATTATATACTGTAAGTCTCTTTGCATCATTCACTGAGACATTATAGAAAAAATATCAAATATAAATGTTATATATATACATACACATATATATATACGTATATTTTTGTATATATATATATATGTGTGTATATAGATATAAAATTAAACATAAAAACTACAAAATGCAAATACAGGAAAAAAAGTAGAAGAAAGAGATCCTCATCATCAGCCAGATCGGTAGTATTGGTGTCTTAATATGACAAACACATTAATGACAACATACACTCCTTGGCAGAGGTAATGACTTGAGAGTAGTGTACGTGGGGACAGTTGTGTTACACGTGGTAGGAAGTCACAAATACTTCAGTTCAATCCTGATTATCCTGTCAAAGCTGTGTCTTGTGATTTCATTTCTTCTCAGTAAAAGCACTATACAAATTAACAAAAGAGAAAAACAATTTTGTGTTGATTTGCTTTTGTACTTAAGTACAATAATTCATGACTTGAAACAACTACAAGCTATGCTTCTTCTCACTCCTTTCTGAATGTCTTTTTTTTTTTCCTCCGTGTGTTTATTTTGCTTCCTCAATTTCATTTGGGTTTTATGCAAGGACTTTGTCTGAGAACAAACAGGAACCTCAGTGTTATTTGTAATCTTTGAATATTCGGAATTTAAAAAAAAAAATTGTGTCTCAAATAATCTGAAATGAATGGCAATTCCATTAATTTACTCCGACCCCCCAAAAACAAAAAAAATCTCTGCTTTATAAAAACATTGGGTATAATTAAGTAGAAATCTCTTCTATATAAAAACATAGGGTATAGAATGTAGAATATATAGAATATATAGAATAGAATGCAACAAATGAAACAATTTTGCGCATCATGGTTCAATGCTGTAATCAATTACATTGTACTAATCCCTCTGGTTTTTCCACTCTGACCACCAGGAGGCAGCATAATTCTGTGCAGACAAAAAAAAAAAAAAAGACTAGATATCTTCCACTATATATTTTTATTATTATTGTTACATGACTTCTACTCCTACTGTAATATTGCTCAATTTTCATAAAGGATAAAGAATATATGCCAGTGAGTCATGTTATCTGTTGCCTACATGTGTTGCGCCACTGTTGTTGTTCAGATATCCATTGTCTTTAAACTACCAATGCTAACTATTAGCATGTCAATACTGTCTTGCATTGTTTGTTAGCGTGATGGTAAGTGGGCTTTATATGCCATGTTGTTTTAAGTATACAAGATGTCGCGGTCGTTGTTTTATATTTGATTAAACGGCTGCTTTTTGTGACGGGAGTTAAATTGAATATGTGCTTGCAAAACAAAGCAAAACATTGGCTGAATGATAACTCGTGTCTGAAAAACGTGCCAGTGTACGTATATGTACTTATCAGAGTGTGAGTGTTATTGTCACCTCTGGATGTGAATAGTGAAAGGGCGTGAAAAGCTAAAGCAGGGTGAGAACAATCCTCACGACAAGGTGAGAAGTCAGGAGTGGAAACTGTGGTATTTACCCGTCAAAAAATGGCGAGAGAGTGATAACTGAAGAATACCTGTACGACAGGTTTTCCTGTCACCCCAGCACCTTTAAATTGTGTGTGATGATTAAGACACCCTGCTGTTGGGCCAGGTCAGGTGCCAGAGTATGTGTGTGTGTGTGCGTCTGTCTAAAGTAGGGAGGTGGGGGGCAGATTAAACAATGTACCGCGCCTTTGTGAATCTTTCATGCTGCTTTTTGAATTATACATCTGCTGTCGTAAATGATTGAAGCACTGTGATTATGTCGGGGCTTTGTCATTGTTAGCGTGTGTGTGTGAGTGTGTTAGAGAGAGAGAAATCTCACTATGAAACATCCGCAGACTGCCTACTGTTGTCATCTTTTTCAAGCATCCGAGGTTGCGCTTCATTTAATTAGTTTGAGTTTTTGCTTGAGTCGCAACATGGAGTTTTCCTGCTAGTGTACAGAAATGTCATACAGTAGTGAACCCCCCCCAACTTTACTAGTTTGACAGTTAGTCTACTAGTGCCTTGTGCTGTCTTACTAATGGGGACAAAGAGCATATTTATTAACACATGGACATTAAGATGGATATGAAGGATATTGAATGAATCATAAATGGCTTTCCATGTTTTTCTCATGCTCTTTCTGTGTGTGCATGTGTCAGGGCTGCCACCTTCCGATGCACGTGATTATGCGAATGTGTGTCTGTGTGTGTCTATGTGTGTGTGTGTGTTCCCTTCACTCCCTCCTGACCCTAAGCAGTATGGTTGCTGTGGCGACGATGCCAGCGGCTCCAGCCTCAATGATCATTTGACAGCATGGGGGGTGAGGAGCAAAATATGTATGTGTGGGAGGGGGTAGCATGGATTAGTATGAGAGGTGACAATAGAAAATCAGGCACGATCATACTCATTACATGAGTGAAAATATCTCAATCAAGTATGAGGGTATGCCCTAATAAATATCAATCTTCGGAAGTAACCACATACTCTGTGATTGTCATCGGGAGCTGTTTTTTTTGGTTTTGCCTCGTGAGCAGAAACTCGTTGCGCTGATGTAGCAGTGAACTCAACTCAGGTCACAGAAATCAGCAGTTTGGCAGATAGTGAACAATCCCTTTTCACATGTTGTGTATTTAGGAGGGCACATAGGAATTTTAGTGTCGTTCTCAAATGAGCACCAGAGGTTGTTTGGTGCTTATTTTAATTAATTAAAGACGTACAGCACACCGGGGCGAACTATTATTAATATTATTATTACTTAAAATTTTATGTGCTTTTTAAATTCCTCTGTATCAGGTCTTCTGAATATTAGTAAAACACAATAGCAATACATGGAGCAAAAACATGTTTATCTTGATATTTGGATTTCAATGCATGTACGTATATATTTGCATGTGTGTGAGTGTGTTATTTGACATAGAGCTCTTCTTGACGTGTGTGCTGGCGGGTCATCTTTATTGGCTGCTGTTGTGTTTTCAGCCTCTGGCTCGCCCTGTTCAACTTGACCTCTGCATTGATTTCTATGATATGTGTTAGCGCTGCAAGGACAATGTGGCGTGTGATTTATGGCACATGTCACGTGAAGGCGCTCACACACACACGCACACACACACACACACACACACACACACGCACACACACACGCACGCACGCACACTACACGCTCCCCACTCTGCCTCAGGCTCTCATGCAACAAATATTCTACTCGTTAGACTGGAGTCAGCCGGACTCAAGCAATTCCGAAGCGTGTTTTGAAGCTAAGTGTGTCTTGCGGTGTGGAGCTGCTAAGTGTCGTTTAACAATGGCCTCTTGCTTCCAACTTGCTGGTTTTCCTGTGCTTCTTAGCGCTCTGTTTTTTATTATTTTGGATTGCTCTGAGTGCCAGCTGGGTTTTGATTCCAGTGTGAGACCCTGAGCAAAGACAGTAGTTCAAGTGATATTTGATCATTTGCATTTACAATGTATTATACCGGTACCTTATTTTGCTATCATACGCTGTTGTGTACCGGCATAAGCAAAAGCGCATATGGAGGGTTTCCTCACCTCTTCCAGGGTGACCAGGCTGCAGAGTGGGCAACATTTATCATATAATATAGTGCTGTACATTATCTTAAACAGCATGGGATTCCATTTAATGGCATGAAGCGCCGCAGGTAGACACCGTCAGGCAGGTGGTTGTGCCAATAAGACTTGATTTTGATTTAGAATCCTCCAAAGCAACGCCTCCGGACTAGCGGTCCACCTCAGATCTTGTCCCATTTAATAAGTGCAGAATCCGTACAGCAACAGGCTCAGTCATTGGGGACGAAAGAGGAAAAGAAGCAGAAATTACAACTGATAGTTTCTGAAAACTAACAAAATAACTCTAACTAAAATGGATTTTTTTTTTGTTAATAAAGTAGAATAAAAACTAACTTTAATTATAGTGGCAGTGTCCTTTGTTTTCATCTTTGTCAATTAATACTTGAGCTTTCAGGGTTCATTTTAAAAGTAATTATTTCGGTATTGGTGTTCGTCCGTACAGAAGAAAGGTCAAATGTTTGAGAAGTTTAGTTTACTGTACTTTATTAAACAATACTTAGTGACTTTTTTTTTTTATCTTGCACTCAACTAACACCCCATTAAAAATAAATAAATACTTAAACTAATTTAAAAATGAGACGTTTGTAAAAAAAAAAAAAAATACAAACTAACAAATCTGCTCTAAAAACTACTTAAAACCATCCATCCATCCATTTTCTATACCGCTTGTCCCCACGGCGGCTAACTGAATAAAAAAAAAAACACTATAATGAAAACTCAAAAATGATTAGAACCCTGGCCCCACTTAAGGATTCGTTATCGTGAATATTGAACCGGTTTAATGTTTACAGTTTATCTGCCCAAATTGTTTTCCCGGGCTGATCAAGGAGTAAAAGAATCATTCTCAACAGACCTCATACTACACTCAGGATTTTTCTTTAGAGCCATCTGACATGCTCACATCTGTCCCCATTATCGGTACGTGCGTACATTAGGTTACTGAGACTTTAAAAGATCTTTTTTTTCTCCTTACAACCCTCAATGGGCCATTTTATAGGCACAAAAAGGATGGTGGCGAGGGCGGGGGGTGGGTTCAATGAGACATGCACTGCCTCAAACCACGCTGCTGTCAGCCTCTCATGTGGTGTTAATTGAATGCGCGTGTGCGTGCGTCAATGTGTGTGTGTCGATGAAAACAGGGTCATAGTGTGCTTCACCTCAAGGGCACTGTTATTAATGAGATGAATAAAACGCCATGACAACAGCTTTACAACGTAGAAGAGATTTAAAATATCGTACACTTCGACACAAGACGTAATCCATCAAAAAAAGAATTCCGTCCTCCAGAGATGTGGTAGACTTCGAAAAAATTAAAAGACAGGGAGTGAATAAAATAGCACTTCTTATGTTTCCAACCACTAAAGCACAAATCCAACAACAACAAAAAGCGCTGGCTAAGCCTAATTGGTCAAAAAGAGCTGGTGTCACTAATGAGCTCATAATTAGCAGCGAAATTCACTTACAGGCACACGTTAATGACACGTGTGAACGCTGCATTGTTTACATCCAATTACTACAACCAGCGCATACAGTGACTTTGTTGTGAAATCTCACGTGTGAAGCGCACACACACACATTCGCTCACACATGCAGGATGCGTGCTCACTGAGCTGCAGATTAGGATAAATGCCAGCAGATTTTGACCCGAGGTGATAACTCCTGCTACTCCACATACACACACACATGCACTTGCATGCACACGCACGCACATCTGCATTCTATACGGGCTCACACAAACACATCTACACACACACGCGCAGTCGTATGAAAAAAAAAATAATCTGCTGGTTAGTGCGTGATAACAAGCAGATGGCAGGAGGATAAGCCAAGTGAAATAGTCGCAGCTCCAGTTTGATATTGTTAATATTAGTTGAAGAAATAAAGCAGTGGTTGGATGATTCAATATTTCCTGTAGTCTACTATAATGTGATGAAAGTTGATTCACAGTCACTTAATCGGTCATGTAATTTTTCCAGTGCAGTATAGTGGTCGCTAATGTTATTTTCATCATCACTCAGTTGTTAAAACCCTTCCTTACAGACATATGCTATAGATATCCTATAAATATAATGGCAGTCATCAGCTAAATAGCTATATAGCGAAAGTTTGCTAGGCTAACCAATATTGTCATCTACAACCAACTCATTTTTGTACCATAGGACCCGCACAGATGTATGAAGACCAGTCAACATTTGCTCCTCCTCAGAGCGTTATTAGTCCGGTAACGGTGGAATCAAAAGCTCCGTAAATGGGCCGATTGGAAGATGAGGTGCCTAAGACGCGTGATTAGCAGTTATTCGACTTCAAGCGTTAAATGTCGATGCAGAGTAGTCAAGTGGACTAATTGCTCCAAGTGCACACTTACTGACAAATTTGAACATGTGCCCTTCTTTGCAATAAAAGTCAGCAGGGGCCTGATTCTTTGATGTCTGTGAAAGATTATCCTGTGGTGTGGGATGCGTTTCGAGGGATTTGAAAATCGGTATGCGTATTACCTCGCTTCAGGCTCGATGTGCACGTACGCACACACAAACAGCACTCCGAAGGAGTTAAACAGCGAATAGGAAACTCAACTTGTCCGCCCCCAATGGTGCCGCACCATCTGCATGTTCATGAACCATGTCAAAATGTAATTGATTGAATGTGTCACCGTTTGTGTGGGTGTGGGTGTTTGTTTGTTAGTGCGTGTGTGTTTGTCTGATGCGTATACAGAGAGCTAATTAACAGCAGTTTGGACGTTCAGGTTCATCGGACATAATGTATTTTGTTTTATACTAACTACATAGCATTCATCAATTTTCAGACCCAACCACCTTTTAACAAATCACAATAATTATGCATAATCTAAAGTGTAAATTGCTATGGACCAGAGCAAAGAACCATACTGGGTCTGCTTAAATTAAATTATTTAATTAATTAAATATCACAAAACTCACAAAAGAAACATTTTCTTTTTGTTTACATATATTCTATTTCTCTTGTACTGGTACTGTTGATGTGATTTTTTCATTTAAAATAAATAGATTAGTACAATTATTGTATTATTTTTGTATCATTTTTCAATACCTGTTGCTAAACGTAGTCCTTAATTAATAAAATTGCGAGATATAGAGAAACAGTAAATAACAATTAATTGACATTAACATGGATTCAAATAAATTAGAAATAGATGAATATCATTAAAATATTGAATTTGGGGGGGCAGGAACAGTAAAAGTAAATGAGATAACATTAAAATGAATTAAAAATATTAAAATGGAATTAAAATTCTAATAAACTATGTTCAGACAGGCACAAAATTAATCTTTAATAAAACATCCGCAAAGTGTATTCAAGATTGCGTCTTTCTTTTCCCACATTACAGTACAGTGTGTCCAAAAACCCCATATTCATCACCAAATATTACAGTGGGTGAAATTGGATTTCTTACCATTTTTAATCTCTGATCCACACTTGATACAAAAAGGCAAATTGCAGTTTATTACAGCAGGCCCCCACAGTTTGCAAACATGAACAGCCGTAATCCGCCAACGTCGCCACCTTCTGTCGCACACGCACGATGAGCGGCAGGGTTCACGCTCACACGCTACAGGGGCACGCCTTTGCTCGGGCATGTGCGCCGCCTCGTTCCGCTTCTGTCTGCATTTGCATAATCTGCATAATGATGCTTCCTTTAATTGCCTCCGCCCAGGTAAGGGATCATGTGGTTAAGTGGGAGATCATAATTATGTAAATAATTGGCCTTACCACAGCAAGCTGCTACTCTCTGCCACCCATCTGGAGTGAGACAGATACAGAGGCGGCACAATTGGGGCTGAAGGAATGAGAAACTGGTGGACGTCGACATTGAACCCTCGCTTATCCAATAAGGCAAAAATATGTCTTCCACACCCTTTAAACTGAAAACTTAAACTTTAAACTCACTCAGTTCTCATCACAAGAGGCAAAGCGTGCTTGCGTCAATCTGTGTATTTGTCACATCCTTTGCTGTAAAACTGACACGTAAAACCAAAGACGGGCTAATGGAAATTTCCATAGATGTTAAGGTAATGCTAAAACATCTAACACCTAGTTCAATATATTGTCTCAGCTCTGTGTGAACAATGACTATTACAGGACTTTTGAAAAGTAATTAAAAAATGAGCACACACACATACTGGAGCTGTTGTCCGCCTCAGCTCACGCCCACACACTCACATGCCGCCTCACCATGTCTCAAACTCAAACATTACAATATGGAGAATATTTTCTATATTTTTCATGCTGCAAACATTTAAATGTGTATTTTAATAAGTTGAATTGTGTTGAAAGCATGTGGGAGGGTTTCTTAATATTGTAGATTTTCATCTATTGTTGGTGGGTCTGGAACGTAGTCCAAAATGCCCCGTACGCACACACACACACACACACACACACACATGCACACACACACGCACGCTGCACAGATGGTAAAGGCAGCGGCCTTTTCACACAGACAAAGGGAAGGTAATTCTCTCTGCAGGACGTGCTGGGAGCTGAGGCGGGAAAAGAACAGCACACTCCCCACCCTGTTTCCTCAGCTCAGCCCCTCAGGCGGTACACTGACACAACATGCGTGTGTGCGTGTGTTTGTGTGAACATTGTCGTAGGCTTGAGGAGAACACATGGAGGGAAGGTGTTTGTGTGAGGGCGGATCATAAGAGAGGGAGAAAATGAGCAAGCGATAAGACGCAAAAGGGAAAATGCAGAGAGGGGCGGTGCTAATAAATTGGATTACTGCCTATCTTTACAGCACTGCATGTGTGCTTGTGTGTGCATGAGCGTTATGTTGCTGCGATACAACCAGTTACACGCTATGGCAACACGTGCAACCAATTTGCGATTATATCAACTGTAGCATCGTAGCTTAAAGCTAACTTGATACAACAGAAGAGGTAGTGGGAATTAGCGGCAATGTTACGGTAACTGGAAACCAATAACTATCATTATTGTTAGGATATTACTTTTAGGAGGGTCAACAATGAGCCACAGTATTGCGGGGACCACTGTCAGTGACTAAAGCTCTCTGGTCTATAAAAATGTCTGTAAACAAATTGGAGGGCGCCTACTGCCAGTTAGGTGTTCCATTTAAAATTGGAGTCCTTCCTTCAGTAGCCAATCTGTAGCGCTCAGGTAAACTCGCAGGGCCGTCCACGTTTCTGACTCTTCCCCGTTTGTGATCTCCCACCTGACCCGAGCAGCAAACAGGGGACTCATTTTCATTGATCGGGGGAAGGGAGGAATACATTTAAATAATCAAGGGTTGGTCTTCATGGTTGATCCTATGCATCTGTGTGTGACTGCGTTGTTGTGTGGACCACAAACAAGCAGCAAGCGCTTTTTTTTTTTTTTTTAGTTATGGGTGCATCCTTACCTGACATGAATGGAGTGCGCGCTCTCCAATGGGTGGGTGTGCAGTTTGCATACAAATGTGTGCATGCTCGCGTGTGTGATGGATGAAAGGCTATATGAGAGAGGAATAGGCTAATGAGAGCGGTCTCCAGAGGCAGTAAAGAATCCTGCAGCTATTACTGCCACACTTCATAATAGCCTCTGTGCTTGGCCTCTTTTACATGGTGAGGTGGGGAAGGGAGGGGTGGAGTGGCGCAGTGTTACCCACCACTGCACCGTGCGCTTTGACCCCCACCCCTCTGGAAAAGCATACGCACAGACAGAGCATGATCCATCAGTCACTCATGCACCTGCAGGAAAGGCACGCACTTTTGTGTACGTTAATCTATCAGTCATTCCTATCCTCTCCTCACACAATGAGTGCACGCACACTTGCGCACTTACGCGGCAGTCAATCTGTACAGGTCACAAAGGATGGAGGTGAGACACCACCCACCTCAGAGTGTGTCTGACTGTGCACAGCCACACCATAAATCATGTCAAGCTACAATGTCCCCGAAGACACACACGCACACAATTTTTCCCCTGAATAGGGTTGAGCACAACAGCCATGTGTGTTCATCTAGGAGTTTTTGTGAATGTGTCTTTGTGTGTGTTTTAGGCGGGTGCATTAATTAGGAGGGAAATGCTCGACTAGTTGTATCAGGTTGCCCTGATACAAAACCACGCAAATCAGATGCGAAATATTTGTGTGCTGAGACAGGTAGAAGGGGCTTAAGCTGGCTGCCATTCAAATTAGTTTGATGGCCATTTGACCCAATTCACTCGATTTGTCCGAAAGAGTCATTTGATTGCGTCAAATAATGTTTCTTTAAGTTGTTTGTCTATTCATGCCAGTGATGTATAGTGACTGGCAGAAAAATTAAAAGCTCTTCCACTAGATGGCGGAAGGTGACATGAATCTGCGTATCCACCTGTTGCCATTTATACAACAAATTCATTGCTAAATATGATGAGTAAGTCAATTTAATAAATTAGGAGGAGACCCAATTGTGATTTTTGAATTGTTTCTGAAGTTGAAAAGCATAATTTAAACAAATGATTGATTGGTTGCCATCTTTTGGCATCTACAGAAAGCTGTTCTGTGGCAAACAACAAAAACCCATGTGTAAATGGATTTATTATTATTTGTTTGTAATTTTTAGAATTTACTCATGCCTATAGATTCCACAAGATGGCAGCAAAATTAATTATTTGCAGACTTTTGGTGTACACGGCAAGAAGAAGCCAGTGCTGCACTTCTAATTCAGCTTGCGGAGCACTTTTTTACCTCCATTGTTGATAAAGCTTGTTTTATTTGGTTTCTACATTCCACAGCACTTTTGCCTTCATTTGAGAGCTACGGGAGGAAGTTTTTTTTTTTTCATGGGAAATTGGCTTTTTAATGGCAAGTATACTGTTTGTCAATTCTAGTTTACTGTTTGACTAATACATAAAATGAGAGAATGCACACATTGTATAGTGCTGCTCATCATGTTGTGGCATTACATGGTACTCTGCTTGACCTTTAATTTGGACTTGCCTGTATGTATATCGCAAAAGCCCATGAAACAAAAAAGTTGCCCGATGGGTTGGTGAGCACCGAGTAGCTTGAGTTCAACTAGCAGATGTGTTGACACTTGACACGATGACATGAGCATCATGTCTCCATTGCCTTTTCGGCCCGTGTGAGTTATCAGCACTGTGTGTGCATGCATGTGGAAAGGCGGCGTGGCGAGAGGGGGGGTCACATCTTCCCTCCTCTCTCCAACCCTCGTTCCCCCAGGGAGCATCAGTGGAGCAGGTGCTAGCTTCCCCACCCACCGCCCTCCCCTCCCCTTCCGTCCCCCCCATCCTTCCTCCCTTGTCCTTCCCACATCCACGCAGTGTTTTGTCACAGTCACCAGCGAGATGGGCTAAAGCCGAGGATTTCTTTTGTTTCTCTCTTTTCTATTAGGTGGTAAGTTGCGTTTGTTTTAAAAAGCCTTATTGCTGCTTGTTCAATGATGCCTATGCACAGCTTTGGGTTGGTGGTGTTTACTTGATGGCTATCGCAGTAGAAATTTATCAGGACTACACTTTTCTACTCGGAACAACCTAATTGCTGTTTGCGTTAATGGCACTACGCCTGTGTTTTCTTTTATTTGTTGTGGAAATGGCTTTTTTAGGTGACAAGTTGTCCGTTTCATATGTTTTACTTTTTTAGCTAAATGCTTCTTGCCCAATCTGAATCTTCTCGGTTATATCTACACTGGTCTTAAAAACAACAACAACAAAAATAATGGAAGAAAGTGAACCTTAACTTTGACTACCAATATTTTATTTTCCTTGATTTGAGATGTCTAATCTTGGTTTGAGTTTTGTTTTGGCAGTGGATGCACAACGTTCAGATGTCTGTGTTGAATTGATGTCTATTGCATGACTTATTTATCAGGGTTACATTTTTCTGTCTTCTCATTTTCAGAAGCCGCTTTGATTGTGTTTGTCACACATGATGATAATACATAGCGGAAAGAAAATGTGGTCAAAAGAAGTGTCATAATTGCTTGAGTAATGATTTTTGTCATATTTGAGTGTGTCTACAAATGCGTTGAAGCGCTTTTGGACATAATGAGAGCCACGCCGTGTCGATTTTATTGCGAAGTCACAATGCAGGACGTCCGGTTGGAGTCTGTTCACGACAGACTGGTTGTCAGGTGTCTGTTAGCTTGTGAGACAACTTCCGCTCAACGCTCTTGTTCCCGTCCAACCTGTTGCTCAGTAAACAAATTATCCTGTTTGCACCAGACCAAACTTAACGGATGCAAAGTGGGCCTCACATGACATTGGTTAGGTGTACTTGAAGTCCGACTATTAGCTTGCTAGCTAGCCGGATGGATGGATGGATGGATGGATGGATGGATGGATGGATGGATGGATGGATGGATGGATGGATGGATGGATGGATGGACGGACGTATGGACATCAAGCTGTCCAATTCAGTGCCCGTGACAGAGTATCATCTGACGCTTCCTCAGTTAGTCCAGTTGAGGAGTATTTTTTTTTTAAGTTCCCCTTTCAGCACAGAACAGTATACACGAGCCGGTCTCTACCATGGTTGGCATTAGGATGAGTTTGGGTTAGATGCTGTCACAGAGTCTCCCCACATCTCTCCACCCCCTGGCTGTGATGCAGGGTGTCATCCCGCAACACCCACGGGATTTGAGGGAGACCTTAACAGTGACTGTATTGTCGGCGTCAAATAGACAGATGCCACCGGGTGCATTAGCAGCAGCCAAGCGGATCACTTGGCTATTGTTTGTGCGCGCGTGTGTTTGTGTGTGTGTCTACACAGCCTGCAGGTGGGCTTTGCACACACGCATATACACGCACATACACACATGCGAGCACATGCACCATCTGACCTGCCATGGACCAGCTGCTCTGCAGGGGTTACCGAGTCAACCTCCAATCTCCTTAATGATCCTCTTCTCATGTTGATATACTAAAGTATCTCCCTCACACATGCACTCACCCGCCCACACACACACACACACACATGCATGCACACCTCTCATCCTGTCTTTTGGCTGTAGCAGTAGCGCGTGTTTGTTCATCTTTTGTGTATCCAGTGGTCGTTAGTTTTAATTGACATAGCAGGAAAACAAGTTTGGTGACAACTTGTTGCTAGGCAGACTTCGCAGGATTTGGCTCACCTCGGGTGGAGATGTATAGCTAGGAGAAGCGTGAGACTCTACTCTAAGCTAAACAATGTGGAATTTCCCCAAAACGGCTCATCATCATGTGCAGATGGCTCTGACCAACTGTTTATACTTCTTCATTGGCGTCATGGATGAGCATATCCCAGCTGACGCCCTGGACACTTAACCCTGGATGCCCTTTTTTTTTTTTTAAGAATATCGGCGGAGGTGGAGTACTTGCGGAAAACCCACGCAGGCAATCTGCTCTACTAGTTTGTGTTATGCTTCACACACCTGCACACACCTCAGCCAACGTGGCACGCTTTTACCCCGCAGCACCTGCCTGCGTGCATCTGCTATTTTGCGTGTCTTGGGGCGCCCTCGTGTTTGTTCAGATGGTCGATGTCAAGCTTCCGGCGCTGTCGACACCTGCCGTGTGAGGCGGCCACAGGATGAAGAGGAGGAGGAGGGACTGTGACTGTCTGACCCCGACCACAAACAGATTGAAACGATGTGGCCGATTGCCTGATAAGGCATGGAAATACCCACAGTTACTTGGAATACAGCTACAGAGGCTTGTATGAAAATGTTTTATTTGTTCTTACAGTGCTTACTACAGCCGAGAGGTGCATCAAGGGCATTTTTGTGGGGTCTAACCTGCATTCCCAAATATTTGGAGTTGTGGTAACGCACTTGATTTGAGCAAAAATATAGCCCATGAAGCTTAGTGTAGCGTATCAAACACAATCATCGCATCCACATGTCCACGACTCACTGCTTCGGAGTCCTTAATTGTCTCTGCCTGAGCTGGAGGTGTTGCTTCTTCTTACACTCTTGTGCTTTTTCTGCTCCATTTATCCCAGCAGCACAAATGCGTGCTGGCTGTTTGGTCCCCCGGGGTCGCATGCGTATATTTTGCAAAGTCCAGTGTGTGTAAAGTCAACTGAGTCAGCTGATTTGTGTGTGTTGTAAAGGAAGATCACCTTTCCTCATGGATGTCTCACTGTGTGTCTTTTTTTTTTTTTTTCCCTTCTGATATTTATGTGCACTTATGGGCATGTTTGTATGTGGCGGAGGAAAGTGAGTGCGTCTAAGTGTGTGTGTGTGTGTGTGCCTGCGTGTTGTTTATGGAGGGTGAGGAAGTGTTAAGTGCTGCTGTGCGAGCGAAGCTAGTAAAGGCATTTAGGAGCCCCGCGAGGAGCCCTGAATGCTGGGTTGACGCCACTCTGACTGCTATTACAGACAACTTTAAGACGTTGTAAAACATTTGGCTACTTTTGCTCTCATTCGCACTCAGTGTGTACACATGCATGTGTGTGGGTGTAGGAAAATCCGTGGATGTCTGCCAGCTATTCTAACTGCTATTAACGACAATTGTCAGAGCAGCAAATAAAGTGGTGCGTATGTGTACAAGCTAACTAGAATAGATTACTATCATTTTAAAATATTGCCGAGCACAGCGTTTATATCCGTGGATGGTAAGATATGGATAGTTGAGTCGACGTTGATTAATTGATGACGTAGTTTAAATAGTTTACCGATGATGTGTTTAGAAAACTGCTTTCATTGCATATTGGCCCACAAAATTGGATTGAATTAGTCTGTTGTTTTTGAGTACTCCTGCAAATTAACCAAGCAGCAAATGACGAGCACAACAATAGCTCTCCTCCTCACGTTTTCTTGCCAGGCGGAGGTAATAAACAAGCAGAATGAATTTAAAGTGTTGAGCCACACACACGCACACAAACGTACACACACACTCACACAGACACACACACATTCACCTGACTCCCCCTCTATGAGGACAGTGGGGGGAGCATAACCTACTGTGTCAGCTCATTAAGAGCATCTAGTGTGTGTCTGTGTGTGTGTATTCAGGGATGGGTTATTAGAATGGAAGAGGAGGTTGCGACTCAAGAGGCATCATCACTCTGGCACATCGGCGAGTGACTGTGTGTGTACGTGTGCGTGTGTGTGTGTGTGTGTGTGTGTGTGTGTGTGTGTACGTGTGCGTGTGCGTGTGCGTGTGTGTGTGTGTGTGTGTGTGTGTGTGTGTGAGCGCACGTATGTGTTTGAGTGTGTTTTTGGAAGGAGGAGGGAGGGAGGACAGCAGGCCTGGACACATCCTATAGTATGACATCATGCTGAGCTTTGCTATTGTTCACAAGGCACAGTGAATGTACTGTCAGTGCGCGTTTGTGTGTGTGTGTGCGTGTGTGTGTGCGTGTGTGTGTGCGTGTGTGCGTGTGTGTGTGTGTGTGAATCAAGAAAAACTGATCACAGTTAAGGCTCAGAGGCAAACGATTTTATTAGCTTGTGTCGTTGGGTATCTAGAGCATTTTTAGACATCTAACATCTATCCACCCATCCATGTATCCCTGCAATCAGCTCTCCCTTTATCCATTGAGCCAACTCTACATCCGTCTGTCCATTCTTCCATCTGTCCGTCCATCCATCCATTCGTCCGTCCTAGTCTGGTGTAGTGCAGTTTAACTGTGCGCATGAGTGGCGTTTTCTATCTTTTGGTGTCTACTTTAAGTCACCAAATTGTCAGGCGAGCCGGGTGGTTGTTAAGGAAATCCCCCTCAGTCTGTCAGAACGCCCAGCATGGCGCAACGCGATTTGCCTAAATTTCCCCAAACTTGACTTGCCCGAGCACGAAAATCAAGATGCAGCAGTTTTAAAGCCAAGCGCACGTGCGCTGTCCATTAAAATAGCATGCGTGGTGACAAAAGCATACAGAGAACATCCAAAGCTAGATCTCCAAAATTCTCTGTAAAAATGTCCCCTTTAAAGCCAAAACATTCCTGGAGGGCGCCTGATGTTTTTGTTTCGTTTGTCCTCCTGAACTCCATGCTGGCTGTGGCGGTAAAGGTTGGAGGTGAGGGGTGAAAGGTCACTGTCAGGAGCCAACCCACCCCTTGACCCCCAAAAGCTACCAACCCTAAACCCACCTCTTCACTCATCTCGGTCCCGAAACAGACGGGACCGACTGGAAGTGTGACAGAGTGATGGATGGACGGCGGGTTAATACAGGCACACACGCACACGCACACACACACACACACCAAAGCCCAAAGGAAGGAAGGATGACTAGAGCACACTTTGAGAGAAAAAACTGGAAAGCCGTAACGAGTGACAGAAACGACAAGGAGGAAAGGGGGGTGGGATTGAGAGGAGGGTGGAGGGGGCTGCTAGTGGATGGAGAGGAGGAGGAGGAAGAGTGGGTTGAGAGGAGGTCACGTGACCACACAGCAGCTGCAAGACTGAGGGAGAGAGAGAGAGACAGAGAGAGCAAAAGAGAGAGAAAGTCACAGAGGAGCAGAGACGACAAACAGGAGGAAGAGTGAGCAGGAGGGTGAGTGTTTGCGTGTTTCAATTATGCACACATTCACATGTTACTACCAAATGTGTGTGTGTGCGTGTGAGTGTGTGCGCAAGTGTGTGTTTATGTGGTGCTGGACTATCAAGGGAATACGGTAGCAAGATTGTGGCAAGCAAAAGAAAAGAAAAAAAAGCAAGCGGCGTGTTGTTGTTGGCTTTAGTGAAATGAGCTCCCGGCGTGCCGAGATAGATGAGAGTGAGGAAGAGAGGGGAGGGGGGGGGGGGGGTGACAGAGAGTGGATATAGGCTTTTATATATATATATATATATATATATAGGCTCTTATCATCTCAACCTCAGCAGAGCCTCATCAAGACCTTTTTTTTCTCCTCCAAGATCTCCATCACGCTCTTTATGTTTGATGGTGTTCTTTTCAATTTCAGGGGTGGGAAGTAACAAAGTCCGATTGCTATACTGAAGTGGATTTGTCAGCTATCGACACTGAGTATCTGCACATCTACTGAAGTATAGAGTGCAAGTACTTTTCCTGTTCTGATTGTGCAATGCTTTGCATGTACTTGGCATTTTGTCAAAAGTTCATTTTTACCTCAAAACAAAATATTTTACTTTGTATAATTTACTTTAGTTTACTTTTGTACAAAATCCTGCCGATTGATGAGCTGTCATTTTTGTTTGGACGTTTGTCTAACTATAATCTAAATATTTTTGACAATGCATTTTATTTTAAATTCATTCGTACAAAAAAGGTGAGCTTATAAAATATGTAAATTGACTACTTTAATTTGTAAACCATGCACATTTGTTGTAGTCTCAACGTTCTTTTGTCAAGGTAGTGTTTGCTTTGAAGAAACAGTCACAGACGTGGCCGTTTGTGAATTCAATCGTACAAAAAAAGCAAACTTCCAAAATCCTGTCTGTTTACTAACTACAATGCATTACTTCTCATTTGAAATCCTCCTAAAAAAATTTTTTGGGGGGGGGGGTTGTTGATTTGCAACATCACCTCATTCAGATAAGGTTACGGACACATACAACCCGTACAAACAGGACTTACAACAATCTACTAAAGCTTGGCTTGGGACTTTCTCTGCCTCATATTGCTTTTCTCCTAAATCGTCTGCATTCTGTTAATCCGCCAAACCACTGCTTAGAAAGAGATGAGATGAAAAAAAGATGACAAAAAATACGTTGTTAGTGTTTATTTAAAATAAATGACAGCACCACCTACCGGCCCGGCGTGCACGTTACAACCCTTTTGCATTTTTGAAAGGCTGTTTAGGCTCGGTTATCGTGAAGAACAAAACATTGTGCCGTATCCAAGTGTTTACCGCTGTTTATTGCTCGTGTGTGTGCGAAGATGAGCGTGTGTGTGTTTGTGTGGTGCTAATGAGGTCATGGCTGAAGTGAGCGAACAGGGGGGTAGGGTGGTAGTTGTAGTGTAGGGGGCTGCTGGCTAATTCCAGCTGTAATTAACATTAGTGGGTCAGTGAGAGGGTTAAAGGAGGGGGGTCGAGCGCATTGGGACAAATGTTGCTCCATCTTATGTTTGCGCTAAGTGTGCCCACTAATCAATCGAATATAGTTTTAGGATCAGCTTAACAGGCCCCGGGGAAAATTGTGTTTGGACATCACATGAAAAGATACACGCAATTACGTTGCATTAACGGACATAAAAGCATCGACACGCACACTCGCCTCCTTGTGTTCGCCCGGCTTTTTGGCAGGAGGCACACAAATAGACTTCTTATTGATATTCAGGGATCTTGGATGCAATCATAATTGTGGAGTGAATGCACCACAGAGGAGAGGAGTTGGATTTATTAAGGCAAACAAAAATAGCATAAGCAGTCCAGACAATGGCACTTCGACATTTGAATTGAGTTTGTTACGTGAGCAGGCTCGTCATTCAATCTACTTGGAAATGAAATAAATGTTCCTAAATGAATATGAAAGCTGTTCCAAGTCCCCCGAATCCACCACAATTTGGTGTTTGTAATGATGAAAAGTAGCACTGCATTTTATAAAAAATAGAGAATGTAAATAAATTGAGTTTTAAAAATAAACATTTTATCACGGGGATACCAGACCAACAAGCAATAGATAAAAACATTGTTTTGCCTTACAATATTTAATATTTAAAGCAACAGGTTGCCTTGGAAGATTAGCATCATGCTAGCTTTTATGCTATTGACAATATTGTATAAAACAATAAACACATGTATTAAGAATACAATCTTACAGAACAGTAGCAATGTGAGCGTCCAAAATAACTTTAGTCTGTAAACGCGAAATATAGTTGATAATAGCAATGTGCACGAGATAAAACTTTGAGTGTGATGGAAAAATGACAGAAAAAAGTAACAACCTTCATTTGTGATTGGAATCCTTGTTCTGCACTTATGATGGTCAGTAGGGGGCGCTGTGTCAGATATATTGCTGACCCTAATAGCAAATCATGCACATGAGTACACACACGCATTCATGTCCTTAAGGGAGTCAGCCAACGTCGTCTTTTAAGACCTCGGGATTGTCTGCAGGCGAGTAGCACTCCAGCTTGTTTGAGCTTACACGCACATGTAACGGGTTTGTTCATTTCTTTAACGAATTCGACACCAAGCATTCAGGTAACAAAATGGACCTAGTGATTTTTTGTACGTGAATTCGAACAAACATGAAATATAAATAAACTTCACTTAAACAATCTTGCAGGTGCACTGGCATCCAAGTTAAGCACTGCTTATTTTCGGAACGAGAATACAAGATTGTTATTGTAGGTGTCATGTCATCGAGCTGATGGTGCAGGTGCACCCTTGTGCTTCTCCACACGCAGGCATGAGCCATGAGTCCACCAAGTCGGCGTCTTTAGGAATGGTCTCCACGGCGACTCGCACCACGGCCACCGTCAGTCCCCTTAGCCCTCTGACCAATGGGAGCGCTCTCGCCCAGTCTGCCAGCTCTGGATTCGCCGCCGCCCTGCGCAAACTGGCTAAACAGGCTGAGGATCCCCGATGTGAGTTGCATGGTGCGGCCATTTGGTCATTGTTATGTGAAATATTCCCATTAACCATTGGTCGTCATATAATATATTTCCATTAAGTTTAATCATTCATGTATTATTCTGACAGTTACCTTTGTTGACCACAAAATCAAATCAACGTTTCCTATTGTAATGAATGGAAATACCATTAATCTGTTCCAGCCCCCCAAAAATCACATGTTTGTAAGAAGAAAACACTAGAATGACCATGAACCAATAGTGGTCACATATGAACTTCACTGCTGGCTTTTTGTGTTGGAATGTCTGAACCTCATAAGTCAAAATTTTGCTCGCAACAAGGCCCGTCACAACACAGTATCGACCAGATCGACTTATCGTTCGATGAATAAAACCTTTCAGTCAGTCACCTTGCTAGTGAGGGCAATGACGTTTTTTAAAACAACTCTAAAAACGATCCCCTGGCGCTTTAAGAAGCATGGTTCAAAATCAGATGCAACGGTTGCAATCACTCACTTGATGTGTCAGGCGACCTACCCTGACCACTCTGCCTCTCCCTTTATTCTTTTCCATTCATCTCCTAATAATGAGAATCTAATTCAAGCCAATTATAACAAGCTCTCTTCTTCCGGCTTCCCGTCGCTCTTTCTCTACTTCAGTGTCCATTGGCAGCCGTCCTCCAACTCGATATTGTCTGCCTTTGGTGTTTTTTGTATGTGTGCACTGGTCAGTCAATGTTGCATTTACCAACTTTGCAGGTCCCTCTTTCAACTCCTGCATAATGACACATGTCTCTCCTGTTTCCTTTTCTCGCTTTTTGTTCTCGTGTTTTTACAATGGCTAGCAGCGTATCCTAGTGGTTACCGCATATGCCTTACCGTTATTAAATTCCATAGTTTGGCGTCTCGGCTCCACCGTTTGCTATGTGCAGTTTTATAAACATTGGCTGGATTTTTTCATTCTGACTTGTTCAGTGCTTCTCCACGCAGCTTCGGCCCTCAGCGGTGAGTCGTCGCCTGTGTCGTCGTCACCTGCCACCAGCCACAGCTCGCCGGTCAGCACCCCCAAGCGCGCCACACTAGGGCCCCTCTTGGCCCAGTCCCGGGGCCACGCCGTTGCCTCGAGCACCCCTCCCGTGGTCACCATTGCTCCCACCAAGACCAGCAACGGTCTGTGGAGGGCCGACGGGCGACAGGTACACACACAACTGTATGCCTAAAAATGATGGGTTTCTTTTTTAAATGTGAAAGTCACATGATTACACATGATTACTAATTGGGTCAAGTAGTACTACTAATATGGCAGAGTTGTTCACTGGTAAGATTTGTTAGTAGCCAAATGGCCAACATCTAGTAGTGTGCCGAAATACCAAAGTCTAGAAATTAAAACCATTAGTGGGCCTTATTTACACTCATTCTAGTAGTGCACTGAATCTTCTGACTTGTGAGGCGGACAGGGTGTACGAGTACATGGCTAGTAAGATGGATAGCAAGGATAGTGAATAAATACTTAAACAGCTTTCTATATATACAGGAGTATGTGTGTGTGTGCGTGCGTGTTTGTGCTTATGTGTCTAACCCTGCCCCACCCAAAGGCCTAAAGGGACTTGTTCTTGTGTGCGTCTGAATATGTTTACTCATGGACGGGCAAGGCACCAGGGCCCCCCCGAGACAAAACAAAAGCCCCCCCCTCCCCGCCGCCTTGGTATACCCCCTTGGCTTAGAGCTGCCTTTCTCCCCCTTCACAAAGACCACTCTGTAGCTCTGCCCACCGGACTGCAGTGGGAAGGGGGGGGGTATCCTATGGCGTCCCATTCAGACTTGTAGGCACAACAGGAGCGAGGCGGCAATGAAAGAGAATAGGATGTGAAGGAGGGGAGTGATAGAGAGCAAGAAAGGCCAGGAGAGTAAAAGCGAGCTCACGAAAGGTTGGCGAGGATCAAGTGTAATGTGCACTTGGCCCTGCACTTTGTCAATCAGAGCCCACACAAGCACAACTAATTACAGCTTGCTCTGTTCGATGGAAATGTTGCACCTTTGGACTCTAAATCTGGAATTACAGAACAGTTGTTCAAAATGAGTATGATTAGACCAAGATATGTATCTTTGTATCAACCATTGTAAATAACAAGGCAAGTCATCCTTTAAATAAAATTCAGTTGAGCCTAGTTGAGGCTGCCAACGGTCACATAGTATTGTGTATGTGATAGTTGCAGTGGTTCTCCATTTGAGGATCAAGAGAGAGGTTACTCATTTGAATGTGCTTTTCATGAGCGCTGCATTCAAATACATTCAAACTTTATTCAAAGTGCACAATGGTCACTCCATGTGCACTCTAGGACGGCAGATTGCGCGTTTGCTTGGATTTGTTTGTGGCTTTGACTGTGGTTTGACTGTCCACATTGTTGCTCTTGCAGCAAAGTTTGACTTGAAGTTTGTCTCACCAGAGCTAAAATATGGAGAGTTTTTTTTATTTTTAATATATGGATTTCACATTGAATTCGGTGTATTTTAATTGTCTGTAAAGTTAACGTTCTCTCCGCTTTTAGACGTGTGTTGTAATCTATTTGGAAACAAATCGATGATTTTACTTTACAAGATCTGCACAGTTTAATTGCAGCTTTTCATCGATATGCCTGCCACTACACATCGCTGGCTGAGAAAGATGATTTGATTCTCATATTAAAATAAAATGTTTACATAGTAAAAACATGATCATATTGCACTTGATTGGCTGCTCCATTTGTCCGGATAAAATGCTGCCAATCTCTGTTGCAAATTAAATGCAACGCTGTGGCGAGCATTTGGAGCGTCCGTGTGTGAACTGAAGGAGTGAGCAGTGAGCACCAATATTAGGATCAGCTCCTCCATTTTGATCTTGACCCACTCTGACATACCGGAGCCATTCTGAGCCTCAGGGTGCAAGTCCCAAGCTTTAATGCACTTTTGTCTCAACTTTCATAGTGCTCACCCAATATCAGCGGTAGAAAATGAAAATACTCTATATCCACTGTGTAATTGACTTGAGTATTTTTCTTATGACTTTTTACTTTCAGAAAATGACAGCACAGAGTGTGATTTTTGTTTTTGTCACCTCAGCTCCATGCCGTGTAACATTTCGTCTCACTCAGGTGGAACAGAGCGCTGCGAGGCTTGGGGGCGGCAGGGAGCGGGCATCCGCCGACAACGCTCATACACAGCACGACAAGAGGACCCCGCCCGTACCCCCGTCTCACCTGCTGGCTCACCACTTTGGACTCACACCCAGCTCGGTCATGCAGGATCCCCGCATGCAAAGCCTCAGGCAAGGACTCGCGACCAATAATATTATTGATGATAAAAATAATAAAAACTAAAAATAATACCTATACCTTTAACATTTATTAGAACTTAGTCACTCCTATGCATGTAAAATTCATTCTATTACATTTGCATAAAAAAATAATGAGTTAATTTAAAAATATTAATAATAAAAGTATTAATAATAATCTGTTTTTCTATCCAGTGGAAATAAAAATTCTGCGCACCTTAACTACAACTGAAATGAAAGAAAAAAGTAATAATAAGTTTGCAAAAGTGTGCACACCCTCTTCTAAGTGACATAAGGTTCAAAATCAAGCAATTATATGAGCACACATCTGCCACTATTTTTAGTGGCTCGGATTAAACCCAACTAAAGATCTGATAAGACTATTAAAAAATATTGTTACTTATATTTTATTATTTTATAGTCATATACAAATATACAATAAATAGATTTAATTTCCCTATAGTATTTTGTCATACAAAGTATATAATTGATACTTTATTTAGTGTTATTATTTTGTTACTGATCTGCTAGGAGAAATCTGATCTGCTAGGAAAACCTCATAGAAAACAAAATGTAAATAACAAATATGATTTTAAAAAATGCCAATTACAGCAGATCAAATATAAACAACAGTATACTATACTATAGCATTTGTGTAAAATGTGTTGTGCAGTTTACCTGGGCAGATGCACCCTGCGGCTCCCTCAGGCAACATCCCTGAGGATTACCTGAGATCGCTGCGTCCCTTCGCCACCCCCGACGACCTGCGGCTGACCTCTGTGCCTCTTGGTCTGGACCATTCTGCCGCCGCCGCTCATGCTGCCGCTGCCGCCGCCGCTGCTGCTTACTACCACCCAGGCTTCCTGCACCATCCTTTGTCTTTACCCAGGTATGGTTTACTCTACAGAAAATAAAGCTAATTGCGTGCTTCTAATAGTGTTAAGACGAGCAGAGGAGGCCTTGCTGGCATTTTATGGTATTTTTATGTGTTTCATCTCTAGGATGGAGGAATCCTTGTGTCTGTCAGCACTGCGGTCACAGTTCTACTCTGTACCTGCCGGGGCAGCCTTCCCCGCTCTGCACGCCTCTGGCCTTCACTTGCACCTGCCTGGAGCTCGCTACCCCGGAGAGCTAAACCACAGCGTACTAGTCGAGAGGTATCTGCTTTGCTTTTCTTCCCTAGCTGAACAGCTTTTCCTGCAGGGTGGACATATTTTACTATATATATCCAACCGTGCATTGTAATTTATTTACCATATTACCCACATTTCATACAGTATTATATCGTATACTATATATCGACTATAATTTATTGACATTTTAATACAAGGTTTGGATTTTATTTTTAAAAATCTGTACTAATAATATTATATAAATTATAAACAATAATTATATTTATGTTTTATCATAATTTAATAAAAAAATATATATACTGTAATAAAAGTACCATTATTATTTGGCTTCAGATGAATGGCTAAGAGAAATTGGGTGAATTCTAAACAGTCACATTTGGTAATAGTAATGATGATGATGATTATAATTTGTACGTAGAAATAACACAATGCAGTGTATGTGATTACAATTAATCACGAGTTTAATGTAAAAAAAACTGTATATTATAAATAAATAATAATTTAACTAGAACAATTAATTTGAAAATATTATGTATATATTTAAACCCCTTGATGCATATACAGTATATATAGTATATATTTTAATATATAGGACTCTTGATAATGCTCAGTGGGCACCTCTGTTCTCCAGTAATTGCTCCCTTTCTCTAAACAATACTGTTTGTCTGGAACACAATACACAGGAGACATCTTTAAACACGACGCTGTTCATCATCTTCTTCTGTAATGGCTTCTGCATATCTTTTTTTTTTATTACCATGTGTTGTTATGTGTGTGTATGTGGAAGTGCATGCGAGCGTGCACTTTTCCTGTGGTTTCCCATTAAGTGTTCATCTGTTCTTGCTCAGTCATGCTGTGTATGGATTATTTCCCTTATAGTAAGCAGAGTATGAGTGTGTGTTTTTGTGTGTGTGTGTGTGTGTGTGTGACTGTTTGTGTGAGGTTCACCAGTGTGTGGTTAATATCTGCCTCGTGCTGGGTGTTGCATCTCTCACCCTCCCTTCCTCCTCCCCTATGTGTTTATTTGTGTGCGTGTGTGCACGCGCGCGCCTTCATACTTGTCAACTTCCCCCACAGGCTGCAGATGGAGAATGAGCTTCGCCAACGAGAGAGGGAAAAAGAGAGAGAGGAGGAAAGGGAGCGAGAGCTGGACAGACAGAAGGAGAGGCAGAGGGACAGACAGCAGCAGATGGTCAGGGCTGCGGAGGGCCACGGATACCTGGCCGAAAGGGCGACTCAGAGGGCGCCGTCGCTGGAGGACAGGGCCAGGCTAGTGGAGAGGCTGACCCCCAACAGACTGGGTACAAACACACATTCATTCATTCATTCATTCATTCATTCATTCATTCATTCATTCATTCATTCATTCATTCATTCATTTATTTATTTATTTATTTATTTATTTATTTATTTATGTATTTATTTATTTAAGAAAATATACAAAGGATGAAAGTACATGAACTAAAATAGCACATTAGGAACTACAGCCTCGATAATAAGCACAATGTTTAATTAAAACCTTTGTAATTTAATTATCTGTCACATTATTATTGTCTTGCAGAAAATATCCAGCGACTGTCTTGACTTCCTTCTCAAATGTCTGTCCAGATAAAGCCAAGGAATCGGATCTCCCATCGTTCCTCTCGCATAAACCTCTGCCCTCCTCCAGGGGCTCTGTCCCACACCTGCTGCCCAGTCTGGTGCCTACTCACCTGGGCAAGCATCACGTGGTGGGTGGTGTCAACGGAGCTGCCGCCACGACTCACAGGGCCAGCGAGGAGGCCTGGATGAAGGACTGCAATAGGTGACAATTATATATGAGAGGATTGTGTTGTTGGGAAAGTACAGTACAACACAAGTACAGTGGTGCCCTTTGAGTGTCCTATGAGTTTTTTGAATTTCTGTATTTGAACACAGGGTGTGTAGACTGTTTTTGATCCACTCTAAATCAAAATACCAGACTGTATGTGTAGGTGAGTGCGTATGATAGCTTTAACACTGGTCTAAATCGGTTGTCCTTGTATGTATCCAAACAGAATTGGCCATCCTAACCAAGGCATCAAAGATGCACCACCCTCCCTGGGTGCACCGCCTCCTCTCATCTCCCCTAAACCTCCACAAACCACACTGTGGAACCCCGCCTCTTTTGTGGACCGCAGAAAGCCCATCCCGCCGATTCGTCCCCCTCCCAGCCTGACCAGAGCCGACCGACCCGACCTGAGCTGGGAGGAGAAGATGGAGGAGGGAGCCCGGAGGAGGCCGGAGGCTCACGAGAGGTATCCCTCTGCGAGGGAGGAGGCCTGCTTGTCCAACAAGACCGAGCAGGACCTCCTCCAGAGGCGCCAGGCCAACAACCTCTACCTGAGGCTGTGCGCGCCCCTGTCAGACCCCAACGCCGGCAGGGAGCGGCAGAGGGACAGCACGCTGGTGTACGACGAGGCACTCCAGCAGCATCGGCGACTCCTCAGCAAGCTGGACCTAGAGGAGCAGAGAAGAAGGGAGGCACGCGAAGGAGGTGAGCCGAACAGAGGCAAACACCTGGAAAGAGTTCGAATAAACAACATCTCCTACGCTGCAGGTTATTACTATGACTTGAACGACTCGTATGACGAGAGCGACGAAGAAGAGGTGAAAGCCCATCTGAGGAGAGTGACGGAGCAACCGCCCCTTAAACTTAATACGTCCTCTGAGGTACTGGACTTTATTCTAAATCCAATTCTAATTATCATATATACAAGGCCTGTTGTTAGCGATCTTGACAAGGATTTTATCAGGAGTAAAATCTTTCACTTGAAGCTTTCAGCCAAGGTCAATCTAGTTCTTTTCCGTCAACAGCAAGTGGCAAAATGGCCGCAACGAGATGAATCGAAAACAGTTAGAAGCTGCTGCTTAATTTCACAAACACAATAATAATGAGAATTCAGTGAACATCATCGTGCACACATCCAATACACAAATATCTGCACATTGTATAAAACCTGTTTATTCATTTAATTATCATCTCTTTAGTTGTATTGCTTTTTATGTTTTTTTATGATGCAGTCCCGGTATGACTGTATTTAAAGGTTTATATTGACTCATTGACGGTATTCTGTTCTGTTGCCTCTCATTGAAGAAAGTGGACTTCCTACGCATGTGCGGACTGGTTACCCGGGCTCATCGCGACGAGCTCCTGCAGTGCAAGAAGAGGAAGCGAAGGCGGATGATGAGGGAACGCAGCACCTCGCCACCACCTGTCGTGCGGGGGAAGCGGAAGTCTCCTCCTTTGCCGGCCGCCGCACTGACCACCACGTACACCGCAGAGCAGATGGACAGTGCCCCCGAGCTGCAGGAGAAGAAGGACTTTCTGCGCGCCTTTAAGCTCTCCCACGTCAATGCTCAGCAACGAAGAGGTTTGAGCAAAGCATCAACTTTGTGCATGGAGTATGCATGAACCCATGTTATGTGAAGGACTGTAATTAAAATAAAATAAACACATCATCTGGAGCAGTTCAGAATCAACCATTATAACATGACAAAAATAGACAGTCGATAAGAGACCATGATGGGATGTGTTTTGCGTCGTTTCACTGAACTGAAATGTGTTGCACGTTAGACAAAGAGAAGACTGAGGAGCTGCTGAAGGCCATCGAGAAGAAAATTGTGACGCTGGATACGCTCCGATACAACTCTGTATCTCCATGTAGCAGCAGCCCCCCTGCTGCCACGTCCTCAATCGGTGAGACCCTCCACAGTATTAGGGATGTGCACTCACTTTAAAAATTCCACAGTACACAAATATTGACAATACAGGACAATTTTAAGTCCGATTGCCCGCTTTATAACATTGTCAGCAAATACAATTGTCAAATTGTAAAAGATTATAAAAAATTATCCTGACCGATTATTCTGTGGGGTCGGATTAACCGCCTGGTCGATTATATCAGCCGATAAAAATATTAATGAGTAACAGGAGTTTTGATGATTAAAACCCAATATAATCTAACATTATCAGGAACCAGTAAATGCTGTCTAAGCTAATGTTTGTCATCCCTCTCATCCTCTCCTATACCCATTAATTTGCAATGTCTGTAAAATATGCTGATAAGATTTATATCTACCGGGAAGACGTTAAAAAATGATAAACCTCTATATTTCCAGTCAGAATTCTTTTGCATATCTAAAATAGTTGAACTTGTGTTCGCAGGAGAGTCATCATCAGCTATACCTTCTTGTCAGTCAAACGGACATCTTTATCCAGACTCGCCAAGCCCCTCCCCTCTACATTCACACAGAGCCAGACATGTCCCCCACAACGACACTGTCAGGCAGCCGCCTCCACCCTTGGCGCCCCATGACAAAGCGGCATTCGCAGAGGCGCCACGGCCCAACAAGAAGCTGCAGCTGGTCCACAACGGCCACTTAGTACCTCCTCTGAAAAAAGAGCCCGGTGCGGTGGTGAATGGTCGTGTCCAGCCCCGGGAGAAGTTCACAACCAATGCCTTTGCTCAGCATTTCCACCAGGCTGTGCTACAGTCCACACAGCACAAAGGTTGTACACACAACCACTACTTCTTCAAGTGAAACACAAATGTTTACGCTACACTGATTTATTTTTGTGGCTATTTTCTTTTATCAATTGGTTACATGAAATAAAATCATCTAGATCCAGATACTTTTTTAAAGTAGACAACTAGATCAACTAGACGACAAACTAATCTGGCTATGTTATAGTTTGAAATGTACACTGATTGGGATTTGGATCATTATGATTGGGATTATTTCTGTATTAGTATTACAATTTTAACTCAGGAATAATAAGACAGTTGTTGATTTTGGCCCTCTGATGCTTTCAAGGTAGTGGGCGGAGCAACTTTGTTCAATGTTCTCTTGTTGGAAGCCTGACAGTTAAAGCCACTCTCTCCTCACCAGGGGTCTCAAAGCTGACCAAGGCTGAAAGCTCGCTGCCTCGCGACCCCTCCCCGCAGAAAACGCTTCATCCGAATCACGCCGCCCAGCGCGCTAACGGCCATGGCACCCATTTCCATCAAGACAGTCATGGGAAGCAACTGACCGACGTGGACGTAGATGAGGGTGAAGACTCATCTGGGGATGATGATGAGGAGGAGGATGAGGAACCCCCAAGGAAATGGAAGGGCATTGGAGCAATTTTTGAGGCCTATCAGGAGTATGTGGAAGGTGGGTTCACTGTTCGCAATGCCCCTCGGTAGAAAGAAACAAATGTCAAATATACATATACGTACGTATATATGTATATATACTATGTACATTTGTTTCTTTCTTGTATATATATATGTATATAATGGGAATTACATTATTCTGAGCATAAATGAACTGAAAAGTCAAGTTTCATCGGAATGTGATCCAAATTGTATACATATTTGAGAGCAGCTCAAATGTGGAAACATTTGGGTTTCTTATTTTTCCACTCTTAAATCTTCTACATCTAAGGTGATTGTTGGATTGTCTGGGTAAAACGAGCTTTTTCCTCACAGAGCGGAGTGTTGAAAGGCAGGTTCTTCACAGTCAGTGTAAAAGATTGGAAGCGCAGAACTACAATCTTAGCAGAACAGCAGAGCAACTCTCTCTCACCATGGCGGTAGGCACCTACACTCTTTTCTTTGCTTCAGTCCATCATTTTCCATGCTTAAGCAAAATCACATTTGGGGGGGTCTTCTGTTTTTGCCAATAATAATATTGTTGAATTATTAATCAATAAATACTCTCATTAATGCCTACATTGCAGTTCTGGTAGAGTTGTCTACACAAACCTATTGTCAGCCTGACAACTTTTTTTTTTCATCTTAATAGGTAAAATAATCAACAAGAGTACACTAGAAGTGGTACTGACTATCATCTACTATTATTAAAAGTAATGAGAATAAGTTGGTATGCTATGATTACAGTGTCTCATCTGGTTCATTTTTGCTTTGAGGTCCCACATCAGCGATGAACAAAAATGATTTGTGATAGAGTACGAAAACACATAAAATCACTCCAAGATACATACAAATAATTGTTATTTAGAGTTCCATGACCTCGCTCTCAACTCAAAACATTTGTGTGTCAAATCATATTTCTCCATCCAAATGAAAAGAAATTGCAGAGGATAAAGAATATATTTCTCTTAAATAGCCATTGCTCTATGTTATGTTTACTATAATGATGTGGATTTTTCGAATGTATTTTTGTGTTTGTTTTAAATATTGTATAAAGTACTGTTTTTTTTGTTTAATGTAACAAACTTCAACTAGAGTCGCAAAAAAAAAGCATCATGCTATTTTAGTATCTCTATTTTGTGCTCTCAAGTCAAAACAAAAAATAGGCTGACAACGCTTTTCGAATAGCCGACTATTCAAAATAAATATATATTATATATAGTTATTAGTCGTCCTCCTGGTTCAGTTGACTGTTAATTGCTCTTGGGGGCCTCTAGTGGTTGCAAGACCCTAAACAAGTACTTAGTTGGCTGTGCCCTGGTCCTGCTCTTATTTTTCAAAACATGTTTTCTCCAGGAGCTGGTGAGCCAGAGACAGCGGGTGCGGGAGGAGCGTGACAAGCTCCACGCCCAGCTGGAGCACTTCAGGCGGTGTCTGACGCTACCCAGCATACATTGGGGCAACGCCCATGCACCCAGGTGACCTCGAGACTCGATGTCTCCAAAGACTACTTACTGGCTTTGCACTTAAAGTCAATCCTTTTTACTCAAGCTACCCAAAAGATTGGAGGTGGGTCAAAGTCATAACCAGATCTGAAGAGTTTGCACCCTTTCCATGGATCTAACCCAGTGCTCCTGAACCTTTATTAAGCCAGGGCACATATTTTATATTTAAAACAAAATGTCACAACACACCACCAAACAAAAACGTCAGGCACGTTGTACCTTCTGCCATCTAGTGGAAGGGCCTTTAATTGTTCTGCCTGTCACTCTACGTCTTCAGCGTATAAAAAAACAGCAAAGATACATTACATAATCCCGTTATTTGCAGTTCATTTTACATTTTCATTAGAGACCCAGGCTAATCGTAGTCCTTCTCCAATGTAGCATCGCGTACAAATTACCTCCCAAAATCCATCCATCTATTTTCTGAGCACTTTTTCAAATTTCCTCTGACCAATTCCTATTTACACATGCCTTTTTCGCCATCATGTGGAGCATAGGAAACAAAAAACGCTATCAGTCAATTTTCTAGCAAGAAAAAACACAGATAAGGGATTTGACAAATACCTCAAAAAGCAGGGAATTACTGGATTCCAAGTGAATAAATAATCTTGGGCACAATTAAGTGAAATTAGATCATTTCCCGTACCACACTTGATAATCTCATGGAACAGTGGTTGGAAATCGTTTGGGTAAAACAAATATTTTCAATACACATGACCAGGCTGAATGGTCAAAGCACACTTTGGGCCTTAAAACATAAATGGGATGCACTTAAACATGAAACACTGGCAGAAAAACATTCTTTCAAAACAGAAGACAAGTATCGAACGTTTTTGGGGGGGGCTTCATATATTTAACAATGGTACTTGTGATAGATGAAGAATTTTTGTGATTTAATTTCACACAAAAAAAAGAGACAGAGAAGCCATACGGTGTTTTTTAAAATGCTGCTGGTCAGGAAAAAATAAATAAAATGAAGGATGTGATAGCATTAATTTATTAATTGTTGGGGAGCTGGTTGCCATGACAACTGTATGACCATACTACCTTTACATGCGGATAGAACTTGAAGAAACATCCAGTTAGCGTCAACATTGTTGTCCAAACTTTCTGTTATCACCCAACATGTATAGCATATAATTTGCCTTTTAATTTGAAATAATTTATTATCTCAGATGGACAATGTCAACAATAGAAACGTGCTTATTTGTTTGAATCAGCTGTTATCTAATGTATGTTGGGGGACGATTGGGGGGGGACTGTATATTTGCAGTGAATTATTTATTGACATATTGCTGTACTGTACATGAAAATAGAAATTTGCATTAAAATGTTGCTTCGTTATTCTATTTACAGTTGGTTATTTTTGGATCTCCTGATGACATCAACGCACAACATAAAGGAACCATAAATGATGGCCTATTTATTCTGTTATTTTATTTGTTAGCTTGAATGCCTCCCACTCTCCCCGTAATAATTATGAATCGTTATTGTTCATCATGTTTTAAAGGAAGAACCAAACCTGACTCATGTTCAATCTCAAAATAATTGTGGAGCAAGATCATCTTGAGTGAATTTTAGGACATGGAGAACACGACAAGACAATCGGCAAGCAAAAAATGGCACAAAAAGCGGATGGATACTTTGGTTTATTTTGTACCGATTTAAGCAGTTCATTATTCTACCTACCACTATCACTGGTTTAGGTGATCAAAGAAAGGAATAACTGATGCAGTCGTAGATCATGTGGACACAAAAATCCCTATCTACGCGAGATGACTTTCTCCTCCACTCATTCTTTATCACTGCACATAATTTCAGCATGTCACAAATATAACCCAACATGTGACCAGTTCAGTCTGCCATTCATACACGGGATCGCTCTAATCTCTGGACCAGAATAAGATGATAGGAGTTCTCTGCAAAGAAAAGCAACACAACAAGAAAAAATGCCTTTACAGTGGATACAAAGCCATATATGCAGAATACTGCTCATAAATATATTTCAGAGCTTGTACTATTTTTACTTTTACTAATTGAATCAGTACTTCTTTTACCAGTCTTTTAACACATGTATTTGTACTTCTTAAACACTAAGTGTGAGTACTTTTGCCACCTGTTTTACCTTGCGCAACCATAACTTCTTGATTCTTAGTGCTCATGCGCATCACGATGAGATCATCTTGAGGGTCCACGTCTCTCACCGTGCTCCTGGCCATGGCGGTGAGACGGCGAAGGATATCCGCATACTTGCTTGCCTTGGAGCTTTCAAACGACGATCGGATTGGAAGACCTTGGAATTCAAACAAATACACAATATTCATCCATCATCTACCTGTCCATTTCCTACCACACATGCCCTGGTCATGTGCGTGTGGAGGTCCACGTGTGTGTTTACCATCTGCATTGACAACTATCACACCCATTACACTTCCATTAGCTTCAATTCTCTGGAGGGTTTCCTCAACTTCAGCCTGTAAGAGAAATTAAAAAAAATTAAAAGAGAGTCGAAATTTTAAATTAACGTTCTTCAAGCACGTTCTATCCAAAGTTTGAATGAATTATTAGTTAAATTGAGTAAGTACAAATAATAAATAAATAAAATGACCATTTCGCCGGACAAGAGCTTCAAGACCTGCTGAAGTAATTATTTGCTAATGTAAATCGTTGCCCCTCGTTACGACAGTTGGTGATAAACGTCAACATTCTTAATGACGTCGAATATCAATTATTACGTAATATTGTAACATTTACTGGGCCGGATAGAAGAGTACGTCAGTCTGACGTCAATAGTAACGGGTGCTTTTGATGTTTTGATTGGGGTTGTGGTTTGATTGAGCCGGATAACGGCCGTGCTCGATGGCGGCCATGTTTGCAGGGGCAATTTCCACAAAAAGCACTGCACGCAAATTGCTTATTCAACACGAATATTACATCCTGACAGTCTCATGTGTGCCCATGTCTTTGACGCAGTACTGTATATTTACACTCTACATACAGTATTTTGTTCAGACAAATACATTAAGTCCGTCAGCCATAGCAGATTATTCGGTATGGCAGAAGCCACTTTTGCGCAATTGTTTACATTTGTCAACTCAATTGTTGCTGTTGTATAGTATACTATACAAATGTCGATTTTTTTAAGACAAGACCAAACTTTCTGCATTGGAAGAACAATCCGGGATTCTATGGCAATTCGTTAAAGCTTATTAACATCAAGAATGCTGTAAAACTGACCTCATTTATTGAAAGGCTGTCTCTGTAAGATATTTGCTCTGGCTGTATATTCTTTGTATATAAGATGGAGTTGCCCTGAAATGTGTATTTATTTATTTATTACTTTTTTTCATTTTAGTTTTTTGTGTGTGCTTTGGTTTGTTTGTTTGTTTGTTGTTGTTGATGTTGTTGTTGTTTGTATAGGGGATCTCTTATTTTGTTTTTGTCGGCAAAATAAATAAATAAATAAAATAAAAATAAAAAGGTTGATCTGGAAAAAAAAGTACGGGCTTCAGTCACTGTCGGCCTTTTATGACGTATTAAGTGGGACTTTCCGCATACGTCATTTGGTGCTTCCGATTTCTTAGCTAGCCCGACCGTGGTGTTCTTTATATTAGACGTCATAAACCTCGCTGTGTCGCCGTGTATTACATACCGACCATACCATGTAGACGGCAAAAGGTCTGGACAACCCCGACAAGTTGGAATATTGAGACGTGCTCGTCCGAAGCGACGCGAACACCGAGAGAAGCTATGTCAACAACGCGGCCCCTTCTCGGTAGGAACCGAGTCACGGAGCTCGCGTGCGTCGAGCAGCCGACCAGCAGGCTCCACGCCTCGGCTGCGAGGCAGCAGCAGCAACAAGACGTTCCAAAGGTGGATGAGTTTACTGTCCTGGAGAATAAGGAAGACGAGCTGAAATGTGCCCAGTCTCGAGTGGAATACGTTTTCAAAGTGACGTTCACTATTATCGGGTTGTTGGACCACACTGGACAAGACCACGGTAGCACGGCTGCGCGTCAAATTTGGCTACAGCTCAGAGGAAACACTGACGACGTTTCGAAAGCAAAGGTGAGGTCTTTATTTCTGTACTCTTAAATAAACCCCCGTTCAAGATCCAAAATGACACCGACTACTTATTGTGTCATCTGTTTATTTATTATTTATTCATCACTCTTACTATTGATTGTTTGAATTTTTGCCTTCTTGTTTTTATATTGTGTCGCGTACTTGTATGTCTATCGTGTTGTGTCTCGTCACCGTGGGATAGAGCAAAACGTAATTTCGGTCTCTTTGTGTGTTGTGACGTGGAGAGATTGACAATAAAGCTGACTTTGACTTTGACTTAGTTGATATGATTGTCACATCAATCCCATCCCTTTTATGGCGTTAGCTTTAATGTATAACCCTTGTGTTTCTTTCAAGTTTTGCTGCCCCACCAATAAAACAATAAAAAACAAGTAGAACAGTGATTCCCAACTGCTGTGCTGGAGATCATCAACTATGCCATCGGAAATTACCCCGATTTAATTCTGTATGTTTGTATTTTTATCGGTGCCAGTGACGTTTTTGACAGGTTGAATAATTACCATTGATGGGAAATTGTAACATCCTAGGGATGTCGTGAGAAGTGATGATTTGAATATGTAAATACTGGCAAATATTCATAGCAGATTTATTCATGTTTGCATCCTTCCAATAACACAGTCAGTGTCTCCACATTTAAGCACTTCATGACAGTGGCTGCTCTATTGTTTTATTTATTTATTTGTGACTGGTAAATTTGTTAAACACTCTATGTTCAACACACCTGAAAGAAACTTACCCGACCGAGAAGCAGTTGACTCATTCAGACATTTCTAGTACCTGGAGATTCCCTGAATGAGGACGTGGGTGGCTTATCCGGTATCTACTCTTTTGTGAGGTGTTGTTTTGCCTAAACCTAGATACCACATGGAAAAAAAATTGTACAATGTAGTACTTTGTGTATCAGAATTATTTACATTTTTTAAACATTTTTATTTCATTACTAGAAGTCCTGCTAGGTAATTTTCTTGTTGAGGTTTGTGCACACGTGTGGGGAATCTCTTTAGGGTTAAGAAAGAAAAATACCTAATACGTAAACGTCCCGCAGCATACTTTACTTGGTCACTGGTCAAGCATGTTTGTATTTCCATGTCTGTGTCATATTTTAGGGGCCACATAACCATTTAGGGGCAGTCTGGAGACCTTTTCTTAGTTTAATCGTACATAATGTCTGGGGACTGTTTGCAATTGCGCAACAATGCACAATATTTGGCTGTTCATGTTTACAGGAGTATGTGAGGGGGCTGTGTGACCCAGAGCTGCAGGAAGAAGAACGCTATCCAGTGGACATGCACTGTATCTTTGCCGGAGCTCGGGGCCTGTTCCTGGAAAGACTCATACGGGACACGAGTGCTGAGGTTTTGGTTACTGAGCCAGGACGCCTGCACTTGCTGGGCCGTGCTGAGCCTGTGGTGATGGCGCAGAGCAGAGTTCAACAGTTTGTGGCACTTTTCCAGGTGGGCTTGATTCAAAATGAGGACACTTTAAATGACCGGAACGGTTTTAATGAGCAAGATTATTTAGAGTCCAAATTTCTGCCCTCTTGTCTGTTTTGTCCAGGAAAAGCGAAGTCTACTGAGTGACAGAGAGCAGGCAGTGAAACGAGCGTTTAAGTCCTTTGTGGAGGAACGGGACGATAACTACACCATGGAGCTTCTTCTACTGCCTAGTGCGCTCAAAGAAGAATTACTCAGACTGGCACACAGTCCAACCAGCTCACATGCAACCTCACTGGTTTGTGTTTACTTGTTATCATATACGAACTGTACTGCTGACAATCCTTCTCTTCTAATTAACTTTTACATACTTAGTCATTAGCTGAAACACCAGTACGCTAGTCGCAGTGGCCTCACTTCAGCTACTGACATTTGGGCCTTGTCTTCCATAATGTAAAATTTACTTTTAGTTTTTGAAGTCACAGAGGATGGGAGCAGAAAAAAAAAAGTGGGTAGGACTAGCTCAAGTGCAAGGATTGCTGACAAAATGTAAAATGTCTCCAGGTTGACATGCTAGTCTGCTTTGACTATTGTTAAGATGCCCTTGAGCAAGATACCGACCCTGCCTTTGCTTGAGTGGCGCAGTCCTCTTTGCACACCCTTTTTGAAGAACATTACTTCTAAACGTGGACACAGTCTGATTATCACAATCTCTCCCCAACAGGCGACACTTTGAAACCCATATTAAACATCGATCAGGTTGTGTAAATAAGACCAATCGGAACTAAAATCCGATATTGTGTTGTCTCTCAGGCTCTCCTGAACCAGAACCTTCATCCAAGCATGGTGGAGTTGGATCAAGATCGCTCACAGAGTAGCACCCCCGTGACGGAGCTGTCAAATCGCATTCTCGATACTAGCTTTGAAGACAGAGGCACACGGACGATGCTGTTTGGCGACAGTGCTGGAAAAGCAGGAGGAGGCATCTGTTTGGGTCCTGAGGCCATCCTGATGAATGGCACCAGGCCTTCACACAAGCGACGCTCTTCAGAGAGTGAAACTCGGGACACTAAGAGGCAGTATTCTCTGGAGCGGAGGGACGAGTCTCCGGAGAGGTCGAGGGACAGGGAGAGACACCGGGACCGTGAAGGCCACGGGGCCAGTGGTGGTTATCGATCCAAAAAAGCGTCTGCTTCATGCACAATCTCCTCCTCCTCCTCCTCCTCAGCTAAAGCAAACACAGTTGCTGGTCCAATCATGCTGAACCCTTGTGAGGGTATCACTGAAGAGAGTGAGGCAGTCAGCCCAGAAACCAATTTTCGTTGTTTGGTCAATTTCTTCAGGTGAGTAAAAATGATCACATTTCATTTCAATTCATATTAATGTACAATGTCTCTTTTTTTAAACCAAATCTCCTTCAGAACCATGGGTTACCAGCAGGATGTGGTGGAGCGTGTCATCAAGGATACCGGACAAACGGAAGACACCTTCCTCATTCTTGAGAAAATTGTGTCAGAAACGAAGAATTGTGAAGAGGAAACAAAAAGAGGAGTCAAAGAAACCAAACTGAACAATAAGCGCTCTTCAGACCTTCCCTCGTCCTCCTCGACGATGACATCTCTAGCCGTCGAGAGGGAGAGCGAGCGGGAGTCTGGGAGGTCCAAAGAAAATATTAGGCCCAGCCATCATGGAGCCAGTAGTAATGGACTTGGGCACCGGAGGCAGTGCAGTGGAAGTGAAGCCAGCACTCAACAGGTAACGTCCATCTTTTGGGTAACGTCCATCTTTTGGGTCAGTCAGCCACAATATCGGATGGAGGGAAAGTCTTTCTCCTCTTTCCAATCCGGGAGCCAGATAATGTTGGCTCTGTTAGCTACTTACATTCGCCAAGAGGCAAGAATGCAACGGTGCTGTGTACTAAATCATTGAAGACTCCAAATTTTCCATAGGCTTGCAAGAGCAGTCTCTTAATATTTGAAATTGGTATGGTACATGGTTTGTATATTTGATGCTACTTCTTTACTGGAACAAAAACAGGCCATTACTATCAAGAGGAGCTCCAGTGCCCAAGGAAGTGCAGGAAACTATGAGGTCATTACCATTTCCGATGACGATGACGTCGTCGCGACAAACAGCAAAACAGCAGACACTCGGACATCAAGGGTTACGATGGTGCACGCAGACACCCAGACCGGATCCAGAATGGACTACTTGGCACGGGGAGGTGGGAACGTTTCACACAGGGACCACCTATCGAGAGACGGGACTCGGACTTTAGGTGGATCAGTAAAAGTTGAAAATGTGACTGCACTGCGCAGTGCACCCCAGTGGCTGACAGCCAGCACCACTTCTGTGGCTTCCACTGCCAATGTAGGTATTTCATTTGTATGCTTTTTTTTGTAGGTTGATGGCTTTGTTCAACTTGTTTGATGGCATATCCAATTCAAAATGTAGTTTACATCAAGTTCCTCATTCACAATATTTGAAATAACGTAAGACACGTGATTGTCTCCCTCAGTCGGCTCCTACCTACTCTGCCTACCAGACCCTCGGTCACATGGGCTGTCACGGCGGCGGAGCCAGGAATCCCCCCACAAGCAACCCACCGGCGCCCCCTGTGACTGGGCTGGCCCGTTTTCACCAATCATTGAAGACTCCGTATAAACTGAAGCTACAGAATGAACCAGGGCTACCAGAACTGCGCCACATCATCATCGATGGCAGCAATGTGGCTATGGCGTGAGTGAATATGTGCAGATAATGAATTTTCTATTTTGATGCCCCTCGTTCCAATAGGCTCATTTAACAACACAGACAACACAGTATTATCTGGAGCAACTGCACTGCCTCATAGCATGATGGAGGTTATGGCAGTGTGATTGATATTGCATTTGCGGGATGTAGATTAAATTACAAACTCCCCCCCGTTTTCAGCCATTGATGGTGGGGGTGCATTTTGCCACTTGCTGTTGACTGAAAATGACATTGCAGTTAGTCAGGGTTGGGGTGAAAAAAACAACCAACCACGACTGACCTGATCTTGGTCGTGTGACATTCGCAAACTGAGCCATGGTAAGTGATCCCCTTATATTGGCTGGCAACCAATTCAGGGTCTAAATTAGTCTGGGTAGACTGTAAGCACACTCTTGACCCTCACGAGGACAAGATGCATAGAAAATGGAGGGATGCCATACACTATTTAAAGTTGATCCTTCTGTGCATTTTGTTCTTTGTTGTCATCGTCACACATTGTTTGCTTTTGTCCCCATCTCTAGTCACGGCCTAAATCGGTTCTTCTCCTGTCGAGGGATAGCACTTGCCGTGGAGACATTTTGGAGACGGGGCCACAGAGAGATCACTGTATTTGTTCCTCAGTGGCGCCAGAAGAGAGATTCATTGACAACAGGCATGTGTAGAATGTATGAATGAGGAGTCAACAACAACCTAAAATAGACAGTAATGAATGAGATGAGGCTTTTGGGGCGTTTCAGATGATTTAAAGACTAGCTAAGAATATATTTCCAACAGGATTCAAGACGAAGTGTGCTATTTTTTGTGGCTATGGTTATCTGTCATTTTCTGATTTCATGTATTGATTTTATTTTTGCAGAACAACATTTTTTAAATCAACTGGAAGACCTGCGGCTGCTTTCTTTTACCCCCTCCAGAGAGGTCTGTGGCCAAAGGATAGCCTCACATGACGACAGGTGCATACACATAAACACACATAAACTGGTTGGAGTTGATTTGGATCTGTTTAAAGGGGAAGTCAAGTCATTGCATATTAAATGACATCACAAGCTTTGAAGGGCTCAGGTAATCATGTTTTCTGGTTACCTGAGCCCTTGGTGATGTCATTTTCAGTCGACAGGGAGAGGCGAAATGGCCAGCCTTTAAGATGGATAAAAACGGGAAGACTTTGTTGCCATGTTTTGGTTTGTCAGGGCCCATAGAACATATCATTGTAAAGAATTGTTTTCACTTCATGTTAAAGCATTTTCTCAATGAAAAGAGGACACTTGCATGCATATGTATTTAAAGTCTCGACACACGTAAAACTGTAGGAGTAGTGAATCTGAATGAATTGTATCCATTCGAAAATTATCCACGGTGATTAAGAAAATGTTAAATGTTGACAACTTGCACTCTGCATTAGATTCCTACTCCACTTAGCTGAAAAAACAGACGGCGTGATTGTAACCAATGACAACCTGCGAGACTTTGTCAACTCTTCGGACACTTGGCGCCGGATCATTCAAGAGAGGTGATTTGCACGAATCTCACGCAAGTGAATGTCATTTGAGTGCCGGATGCAGTCGCAAATTCCAATATTCAAACCTTTGATTTAAACTCGCGCAGGTTACTGCAATTTACCTTTGTGGAGGACCATTTCATGATCCCTGATGACCCTTTGGGTAAAAACGGACCTCATCTGGATGTTTTCCTTTACAAAAACAACAGGTGTGTGCTTCCTTACTCGGGATATCGTATCCGATTTTAAAATGTAATGTTTGAAATGTCCCCATGAATGATGGCAAAATTGTCATACGTACGTATATGGTGTTGGTTGGATGACTAACACAGCACACCACACATTACGCAAAAGAGTAGCAGCAGAAGAAGTGTTATTGCGTATTTCTTTCCAGATGTTTTTGTTTTTTTTGAAGATCTCACCATAATACCAGCATGCATACTGTTTTAAGCCACAGCATATTGAATTTGATTTTAGCATGTTCCATAAATGCAAGGTGACGTAGCCCCCTCTCAATTTTCCCCACATGTGGCCCCCTGTCTTACCCTTCTTTTCCCTCCTTCATGGTGTCTGCCCAGGTACTTTCCGTTCACCCCTCCCCCTCTTAGACCCCCGGACCTGCGTCCATCCACCAACCAGCAGCATCCGGTCTACGTGCAGGCCCTTCACTCGGCACCATGGACCCCCGCCGTCTCTCCCCAGCCCCCCTCTTCCCATCCGCCTCACCCCAGTGCGCAGTGGCCCCATCCAGGCCGTCGCCGCACCGCCTCCCCCTCGTCGTCACCCCCTCCTCAGCGGTCGCCGGGGGAGACGTCCGAGCTGAGGGGGAAGCTATGTGCGATTTTCCCGGACCAAAAGCAACAGATTGACCGCATCCTCAGTGACAACCCGTACATGAGAGACTTAAACGCCCTGTCGGGGCTGCTGCTGGGGTAATGCACTGGCCCAACAACCAGACGTCCGTCATACATGCGTAGTAGGGGACCCATAACAACTATTTATTTGATATTTTCTCTTTCATCTTGGGCAGTCTTGAGTTGGTTTTGTCATTTGCTTCATTTTTATTGACCCTAAGGGTATTTATTCATCTGATTTGAACATTTGTTTTCTTTTTTGTTTTCAGCTGGAAACATGTAGGCCAAAACTAACAACAACAAAAAGCTTTCTTTCTTTCTATCTCTCAGCCTCTCTTTTTAAATTCTTTAAATATGGGACCAGCATGGATCGAGATTAGAGGACTGGTCCCAGAACTGACGGGCTTCCTACCACAAATGCATCAGTACTACCTAATGACTGCCATTACACAAATAAACCAGCACATTTTATTTCGTGGTTTCCCTGCAAAATGACATTAACTACGATTTATAATTTAAAAGGCAGGCAGTTGTGAGCACAACATACATACATTTGTATCTATGCATAAATAGTGGGCCCCTTTGCGCCCCTTCAAAATGTATATTTGAACATAATGCCTCATACATTAATTACAACAACACCTTCAAATGAATGGAAATGAACCATTTGGTTTTCCATTTGCTCTTAAGGTTTGGTTCGCAGCCCTTAATATTTGGAAGGTCAACTTTCTCCCTTTTTAATCTCAAAGCCTCATAACTTGCTAACATTGTTAACTTCAGTTTTAAAATTCCAAGCGCTGAATCTTAAATTGTTGTTCCAAATACCTTGATTGAGCGGAGTGCATTTTTGAGGGGAGGAATATGTTCCTGAGATTAACTGTTGGTTGTTTTGGAGCCCCGTTACTGCTGTAGCCACTCCATCTTGTTTTAAAACACTACAAGGCTCAGTTATGTAGTTTGCATTTATTGGATTAAGTTAAATTGCAGCCACAAAACAGAAGTACGTTCACTTTTTGACTCTACCTTTGTAGCAAAGATGTACATAGGTTTGATTCACTCCTCGTGCTTCTGCACCCTCCAAGCAGAATGTGGACAAGAAGCTTCCCCTGCATGCATGTTATGTTCATCATTTGTGTAGTATGCCAACCCAAGTCTGTATAAAAGCAGGTTTTGTTCATCACCCTCAGCATTGCCGAATGAGTTTCTTTTGTATTGTATTTTTCTTGTGGACTTCATTGGTCTGGTTTTTTTTGTAAATCTGAATATTTTTGGACATGTGCTTTTTATGTATGTGAAGAATCCAAATAAATGCCACAGTCCACAGAAAGCTTCTGCACTACCCTGCAGTTATCCTTATCTGAAGGGTTCCGTGATGAACAAAGTACCCTTTCAACTTTTTGAGGTGGTAGTTTGAATTTCTTGAGCGTTATTGCGTGCAAACGGGAGAATGTAAATAATACTTTTCTTGAGGGATCAATAAAGAGTATTACCACCAGATTTCTGACTACAGCAAGTTGGTCAACTTCTCTGAATCCACAGACCATTGTTCTTATAAAAGGAAGGGAACCCAGAACAAGAAAGAAATGTTACCAAGATTCCAAATGCTGTCAACTGTTGAAAACATTGGATGATATCATTTCTTCCCGTCTGCCCTGCATGTCCCGTACTGAATCGTTTTCATACCTTCATTGTTGGCAATCTCGCTTGCTTACACTAGGGGTCAGTAGAGCCGTATAAAAGCTTGGCAGGTTAAAGTGTTATGTAACGGTTTGACCAGAAAATATACCATATTTTGTATTTCAGAAACTGTTTAAAATTGTATGCCAATGATAATAATTTTTAAAAATTCTACTGTATTTGTCACTGGAATGAAATGTTGGTGGTCTTTGGGTGCCCTAGAATATGAAATATGAGTTTGATTATTCATAGTTTCACTTTATGACCCAATTATGGGTGTTCAAATGAACACTTTACACTTTGTATTAATTATTACTTATTGCGCTAATGTCATTGTCGGTGATGTCATTGGGTGTGTGTCCAGGGTTTGTTGTAATTCCTGTAGTACAACTTTCAAGTTAATGTCATTCGTTGTTGTTCTGAATAGAAACAAATTAGGAGTGCTCACTCTAGATCCATAATCCAAAAACTCATCACTACGCCACCTATTTTTAACTTTGACTGAATTCAAAAACTGCCGTTACCCCTTGCGTTGCGGTTTTGTCTCTGTAGTTATGGTTATAAATACCCGTAGCTATGTAAGTGCACCGACCACCACATGCCAGCAGGTAATGAGATGCAGACAAGTCTCAAGACCTTGGGGGCAGAAGTCGGAGTGTTGAAAACAGTGAAAGGAAGAGAAAACACACAGCAGATGGAAACATTTGTTACATACGTACATTTTGTTTAAATTTGTGTCACTCTAGCAACCTGACAACAGTGGAACATTTGAACAACAACACACAATCCTTTCCATTGCCTTAAAAGTGAATTCAACGTGTATGGCATTTCGCCCATACACAACCTTATATTATGGACGTCACTTTTTAATAGCATGTGTAAAAATAGTTAGGGCCTCTCATTCTTAGGAAATGTTGGCGGTGGCTGAATGGTTGCCTGGGTAACATTGCTAACTTGGGACAGTGTTAGGTATTCATATCCTGCGCAGGGTTGACAGCCCACCCAAGGAACATGGCTGGGTTGCGTCTTCTTCTAAGAAAATGTTGGTAATAAAATGCATATTATTTCTAACCACAGCTATACTGGTAAGTTGCTCAATACTGGCTGAGTTCTAGCTTTTTCACCCAATTTGGGTTACTAGCAATTTGCAGTTTTAAGCGTGCTCACAAAAAGGTGAATCTTTAAAGCCTAAGACTTTACAGTGTGCATTCTTGTCTTGTATTATCGTGTTTTATTTATTTATTTATTTATTTATTTATTTATTTATTTATTTATTTATTTATTTATTTATTTATTTATTTATTTATTTATTTATTTATTTATTTATTTATTTTACTGGTAATACTTCCTGTAAAAGTCTCTGTAAGTTAAATTCTATGGTCAGCATCTCATTTTCCTCCTTTTCCATCATTGACATGACACAGGCACCGATGTTAGCGTGAATTTTTGTTTGTCTGCCCTTTAAGCAAACTGGGCTTGGCACAGGTCACCCGTAACCTCGACCAGGAGAAGCTGTATCAAAAATGGAAAGAAGGATGTTGATCGGAACGACTTCATGGGCGTTCTACTCTCTGCAGTGCAACTCCCCTTGCTTCAAGGGCCTTGACTGTAATTTGGACCGTGTTCTCCATAAGAAATCCATCAAACCTCTGGAAGGAGCCACTGAGAGCCAAAATGAAGTGGACAAGAGTCTGCTGCCATGCAGTTATGTGTGGAATTTGCTGATGGCAGTGGGAACAGTGGTTGGCTGCCTCTCAGTCACCTTTCTCCCGCTTGTTTCTGGTAACCTCAGCCTCTCTATCCTCCTCTTATCCTCACGACACGCATCTTGTTCAAAACCTCTGTCTGTGGCTTTCCACCACTTTTTTCATTGTCTTTGTCAGGATTAGAATAGTTTAAACAACACATGGGCTGTTCTTTTCAAGCAGAAAGTCAAATTCCAGCATGCCAGAGTAGCTTAAGACTCTCGGGGGTTTGGATTTACCAACTTCCTACTTCCCACCCCGACCCCCCCTAATCACCAACCTCAAGCAACACACATTTTCATTTCTGCTTCCATTACTTTCAATTTTCTGTGTGTAAGCGCAATCATTTAATTTTGATTCATTACTGTTGCATCTTTTCAACAGTACCCTAAATATTTTTGCCCCATTTTTTGAGAGAAAAGTCAATCTTGAACCTTCAAACAAAATCTATAAAGAGTGCCCATTGATGGTTCTTCCTTTGTGCACTGCTAAAAAAAGATTGAGGGTTGATGATGAAGGTGCCATTTGAGTTCATCAAGATAACTGTAACACAGTATGGTGCCCTCACTAAAGGGATCACTGATAAGTCAACAAGTAATAATGGCCGAATTGCAAGAAAAACATCCACAATACGGCATCTTAATATCAATTTTGTCTCAACCTTAGAAACCAGACGGTGTTTTGTGATTTATAATAATAATAATAATAATAATAATAATAATAATAATAATAATAATAATAATAATAATAATAATAATAATAATAATAATAATAATAATAATAATAATAATAATAATAATAATAATAATAATTGTTGTATCGTTCCGTTTTGTAGTTTTATTTATCCCGCTATTTATGATTTCATTTAGATTTTCACTTTTTCAATTAATCTTTTTCATCCATACCGACGGCAAGAGAAGGGCGCGCTCCCGAGGCAAACTTCAACAAGCATACGCGAGCCCGAGCAGCTGCTAGTTGCTAGTAATAGCGCCCGCCTGGCCTGGCGTCTCGCCTCTGCTTCACGAGCATTTGCGAATGTGTGTCCCCGCAGCTAACCAAGGAAACACGGACTACACTGAGCCGCTGTCGACCCCTTCTCAGCTTGTACGTCGTTCTACCGGCGGTGAAGTCAAGGATATTTCTTCCGAGGTAAGACAGGTCGTGGCTATTAATGGCGAGAGGAGACGATAATTCTTTTTCGGGGGGAGCGAGTGTGCTGTGGTCAAAACAACAGCGTTAGCTTCCTTTCGATTAGGCTAACATTAGCCAGCCGTGATGCTAACTTGTTTGCAGGCTTCACTTTTGAAATGACCCTTCAATTGTCGCGTTCGGACGATGATTGCGCGTTGCTTCTAGGAAATGGACACGTTTTCGTTTGTTGGGTTATTAGTAGGCTCGCTAAGATAACAATTGATCGATTTCGTGAGCTTGTATGCTAAGGCTACTGCTCTCCGTCACGACAAGGCCTTGTGTCTCGGTAACACAAGCAAGCAAGGAATATGCCGACGTTTTGTCAAGAAAAGCATATCATTTCTAGTTGACTCGGCTTGACTCAACGTCAATATTTTCTTTCTTTTCTTAGTTAAAGAGTTGCTTCGGTTCACCGAGAGCGTAAAAGATGAACCCTGACTCGATTGTGGTTGCAGTGAGTGACTTGAAGTGGAGGCTTGAATGTCGGCATTGAGCTTAGAATGCAATTGAAACGTCTCCGTCCTGCAACATTATCTTATCTTTTTAATCGGCTGCTGTAAGTAGACCTGGTTGTAATGTGAACAAGCACAGGCGCTACATTCTTGACCGCTTGTTGTCATTAAGCGTCTGTGCTTGTGGGGGATTAATGCTCCTGTGTAAGAGAAGCTTTATTCCCCCCCCCCCCCCTTATCAGCCACATTAAGAGCTACTAACTGTTGTCCAGGCTTAAGTTCGACCTGAGTGTCAGTCTTTTATATAATTCTGAAATTAGCTAGTCATTTGATACATTTGAGGTAATAGACTCTTACACTGCACCTTTAGCCTTTCTTCACTTGGCTCACGAATAAATGCTAGTGATCAGCTGAGTAGCCCGTTGCTATAACACTCAATGAGTCAAGCATCATCAACAGTGGTGCCCTAACACTCCTTGCAGTGTCAACCCCCCCCCCCCCCCCCCCCCCCCCCCCGCTATACTGTGCAATGTCTTCTTTGGCTAAAATCACTAATGGGTTGAGTGTACTGTGAACAGCCGCAACTTTATTGCCCCATTTCTACTGCACAGTACAGTACAGAAGTACAGTATGTACTATTTGCAGCAGGCATATTTGGCTCGACCTGCAGTCGTCGAGGTTTTTTTTTTCCACCACGAAAGAGGATGGCCTCGGTTGTGGCGGGAAACTTCTCTTACATCAGTAAAGGCAGCGCTTGGAGACACACGACTAACAAGCTGAAATCGAGGAGGCCAACAGGGACTTCTTGTTTGTAGCGTACCACTTTTGAAATGGATCAACAGGCGACTTAGAGAAGCTCCTTATTACTGAGCTGTCATAAGTAACCAATGCGAAATAATTCTTCTCCTGGTCTCTGTTTCTTAGTGGGATTTTTTTTCCTGCCATGTCGCGCGCAGTACATTTGCTGACGCCTGTCTATTATACACACTGTAAAAATAAAAACTCTGTTGTATTATTCTTCGAGGAATGTTGTACAAGTGACAATTTTAAAATGTACACTGGCATTGATTCATGGGGGGGGGGGGGTATTGCATTTTGATATTTATCTATTTTGTAAGTATAGTTGGAAATCATCAACATGATTGTCCTCACACAAATGACTATTATTAATCACATCACACAGGTTCTGCCTGTAAGGAATACAGGCTTTCTGAGTCAATCAATACATTGCCTAAATGTGTACAGGACAGTGCATTCCATCCACGATGGCGTTCCTGTTTGGTTTAACCGATAACACGCTTGTGGCAAACCTCACCAGAGTTGTCGCGTAGCGCGCGAAGGAAAGTCTGGCACTTGTGTTGGGAGAATCCTGTCAATGATGTCAATGCACTTCAATCAGTCGTGAATGAATGATCAATCGCACGTGTTTGCGCGCTACGTACTCAGATGTCCCACCAGAGCCTATTTAATGACCTCTTGTGCCCTATTGATGGCCAGGCTTTGTTCTCCGTCTTCTCCAGTCCTCCATTTATCTTTTCCCTGTAAATTGGATCAAGCTCATGGCTGAAATTGTCTTAATCGAATGCGATTGTTGCTGCTTGACAAACGCTTTGTTCCTATGATGCTTGCTTGATTTGTGTCCGCTCCGACGCGTGCCCGTGAGTTGATGCCGATTGAACCTCAATTGGGCAAAGAAATGGCCGGATGGCCCCGATCCAATGATCCATTCTCCCTTAAAATAAAATTTATACTCTGGAGCGCTTAATAATCTGAAAAGTACGCTTCACACACACACACACATTTGAGCTGGAATTCGTTTTTGATGGTGATGCTGTTTTCAAAATTTGGAGGCCATGTGTTCAGGCCGTTTGCAATAAGCGTTACTTTGTGAAAAGAAAATAAGGAAGGGCGTCCGAGAGCACAGCTGGTGGTAGAGCCCGCGGACAGACAAGACTGAAATCCGAGCCCTTTGCTCAGTAGAGAGATGTTGGCGTTGGGGGGAAGCATAGGGAAAGAGAGAGAGAGGATGTGGCTCCAAAATGAAGAGTTGTATTGCTGAAAACACAGCTCCTGACATGAGTAGGTGCATGAAGAAAATAGAAATGGAGTTCTTAGTTTGGCTAATATGGGGAAAGAGAAGGGGGCGGGGCGGGCATAAGTGAGTGTGATCATGACTCTGTTTATGCTGACATTGGACACCGTCTGAGCTCCACACCCTGCAGTGACACCGACTGCACTCCAGGAGCAGCCCAGAGAGCTTGCAAGAGTTTGGGGATTTCCCTCCTCTACAACCCTAATTTCCTTCCGGAACGGCATGTGGCCAAATTTGTGTTTTGCAATCATTCTTCAAATCGGCATTTTTGGGCTTTTCTCTCTCTTTTTTTTTTTTTTTTAAAGTTATAGCGATATAACGGCGCTTATCTTATGACACATGCATGCTTGGAAATCATAAGGACCTGTGTTTGAAAACAAGCCCGTCACCATCCATATGACAATGGACCACATATTGACAGACTTAATGGATTCATTTGCAGAATGGTGTGCAGCAGAAAGCCATCTGTGGTATTATCTGCAATAGTGCAGCTGCAACATACCCTCAAGCATTGGGCGGCCCACTTGAGTGAAATATGATCCAAGTGTGTTTAGGGCGACTGTAGCAGTTGTCAACATGAGCGAAGAGTCGCCATGGAGGAGGTGAGTGGTGATGAAAAGGCCAAAGGGAAATGGGCCTTGTCGTGTGACGCTGCCACCTTTTGCACTTTGTCATTTGGACTATGAAGGGCGATGGTTCAAATCAGGCTGTGTACAAATAAATGGCAGGGTGTCCTTGAATAAGGCTCTCATTTTTTTTGGGCTTCATTTTGTAGCCAGCGGAAAAGAAATACTGTTTTAACTGGTCATGAAAGCAGCAATTCCCGTTTCAATGCCTATTGATTTAGGTGTCACTTAGAGAATTGGCCAGTTGGTCAGTTTGAAGTCCCAAAAGGGGGTGCAGCCAAATCTGGAGAAATGGAAACATGGAGATGAGTCCATTGATTTGATGTGTGGTCATCAAATTATTTCATCTCTTGTTAGAAGCAGCAGTCCATTTTGGATGATGTAATGTCTAACTTGGACTAAAGAATGCACTAATGACCATATCAAATGGGTTGAGACAAAGTAGTTCATGGATACTTATTTTATTTATTGTGCTAATCAATTGGAATTGTATCAATTTTTTTACAAGACTATTTACGTTTATGTTAAGTCTTATCTTAGTGTTTTACATGTGTTGTTTTGAATAAAAGTGGTCCGAATTGCCCAAACATTGCATCATCTCCTTGATTGTCAGAGACAGGAAAGTAAAATCTGTGCGGTACCGCTCATTCAACACATTTTGTAACCAATTAATTTAGTGTGTTGTGTCAATTATTACAGTAGACTAACTGGGATTGTTTTTCTCCCCCCTCCCCATTTTTCTCTTTGCAAAGGTCCCCACATTTCAAGAGAAGACGAAAGCCCTATTTGGAAATCTTATGGACGAAGGTGAGTCCGGCCTATGCTGCTTCAAAGCACCCTTGCATGCCTCCTCTGCAAACAATAGTGTTTAACTCTGACAAGCATGCCATGTTGCTACTTATCAAGCTGTATGCTGCTCACTCCATATGGCCAGCTAAATTGTCATTTAATCTCCGCGGCTTACCGACTAGGATTGCCGTGCCCCTCGGCAGCCTTTCTAAATGTTAAATACACCACTTACTAAGAGTTCTGCAAGGATCCAAATCGAGATATGACTTTGTCCTCTGTGTCACGCTTCTCCTTGATGTGGTCATGGCGTGGTCCTTAAAATGAATTAGGCAACTGAGTCATTGCCTACCCTGCAAGGACCTGCCTTGACATGGTTATGCTTACTGATTGTGACCCTGGCCTTGGACTATCTCGATTGCCACCTAGATGCAAAATCAAAGTGCATATAAAGTCTACGCACCCATGACCTATGACCTGTACAAGGCAATTGCAGACAAAGCGCAGTGGGGGTCGGGGGGGCTTTTTATGCATTCACACATGGTTTGCTTTGAATTTCAGGTAGTTTTGACGTTGGATTAAAATCTGCTTTGGGGTTAGGAAGACATGAAAACACTGGCGATGTCATGACGAAAATCCTTCCTCTATTTGTGTTTTGGTCAGAAATGAGTCGCCAGACTGCCACCGCGCTCCCCACAGGAACATCCAAGTGCCCTGCCTCCCAGCGCGTGCCCACCCTGTCGGGGACCACCGCCTCCAACAGTGACCTAGCCAGCCTGTTTGAGTGCCCCGTGTGTTTTGACTATGTCCTGCCCCCCATCCTTCAGTGCCAGTCGGGACACCTGGTATGTGTTCATTACGTCACAAAATGTGCATATTGCATACCAGGACTCTTGTTTTAGTACAGCGAAAGGTCGAATTGGATGGAATCAAGCAGCCACTCATTTGACTACTGTGTCCGGCCGGCCACGCACTTGGACTTGAGTGCCTGTGTGGATGAGATGCTCCCTTTTCCAATCATATACTGTCCTAGCTATCCGTAATAGGTTAGAGATAACCACAAATGAAGTCTTAAGCTTTTTGATGCCTTGCATAACATATATTGTACTCCTCTGTGCTTTTAAAGTTTGGGGCTTGAGATCCCCTCAAAATATTGTTGTCCAATGACCAATCAGACAAGAATATACTGTTCTATCTTAAAAACATTATTCAAAAAATTGCGCCATGCCGTTTGTGATCAGGGCAAGGAAACCAAATCCAAATATTGTCAGGCAACAGGAAATTAGCCGCTGCAACAATCAATTACTGCTCTCTGATGGTTCTCCAAAATGCTGTTTTTGATAACCAACAAGTGGGAAAATAAGAAATTTCAATACTTCCTGTTGGCCTGTCAGAGAGAGATGAAAAAAAGAAAATGACAGTGATGTTGTTGGCGCAACTATAAAACATTTTTATTGACATGATTACACATGTTACACAAAGCAGAGGATGGAGAGTCCTGTTTGATGGCCAGTATCAGCCAAGAAGTGTTCATCATTGGGCTCACAAGTACCTCCTGGATGGAGCGTTCAAATTTTGCACACGTTTGTAATTGCGACCGGCCGGGGGTTGCAGTCAACTCTGTCTGGTCTTAAGAGTTCAAAACTTCTGCCCCTCCTTCAATGTATCTTTGTGTCCTTCCTCAGGTATGCTCCAACTGTCGGCCCAAGCTAACCTGCTGCCCTACCTGTCGAGGGCCGCTGGGCTCCATCAGGAACCTGGCTATGGAGAAGGTGGCCAACTCGGTACTCTTCCCATGCAAATACGCCTCGTCAGGCTGCGAAGTCACGCTGCCGCACACCGACAAGACGGAGCACGAAGAGCTTTGCGAGTTCCGACCGTACTCTTGCCCCTGCCCCGGCGCCTCCTGCAAGTGGCAGGGCTCCCTGGATGCCGTCATGCCTCACTTGATGCACCAGCACAAGTCCATTACCACACTGCAGGTCAGCACTTGCTTTACAGAGTGTCCACAGGGTGGCGCTTTCGTCCATCTTTTCATAGTAGTGGCTGATCCACTATATGGTTGTTACTTTTGTGCAAAAATGATGCCATGCCAAATTTACAAAACAAAAGTACTTTTACAGCCACAAAATACACCTAGATCTCCAGTAAAAAGTCTTTTCTCTTTCACTTTGTTAGCCTCATGCTTGTGGAATTAGCTTGCTATTGATTTCTAAACTTGGACTGAACGCTGAAAACAAGCTTGTCTTCAAAATGAGCTGTGAGAATCCGGGAAGAAATGTCATCCTGTAATTATCACGTTGGGTTCAAAGGGACATTTTCAACCTCTTTTCAATTGGATACTGATGTACTTGCGGTCTCTTCCAGGGGGAAGACATTGTGTTCTTGGCCACAGACATCAACCTTCCCGGCGCAGTGGACTGGGTGATGATGCAGTCGTGCTTCGGCTTCCACTTCATGTTGGTGCTGGAGAAGCAGGAGAAATATGACGGCCACCAACAATTCTTTGCCATCGTGCAACTCATTGGGACTCGCAAACAAGCGGAGAACTTTGCGTATCGGTTGGAGCTCAACGGCCACCGGCGCCGCCTGACCTGGGAGGCCACGCCACGCTCCATCCACGAGGGCATCGCCACCGCCATTATGAACAGCGACTGTCTGGTGTTCGACACGTCCATCGCGCAGCTCTTCGCCGAAAACGGCAACCTAGGCATCAATGTAACCATCTCCATGTGCTAAGAACTCACTGGATAAGCCAAGGGGGTGAGGGGCGAGGGGCGTTTGCGCGCATGTGTATGTATGTGTGTGTGAAACAACCACTTTCCGGATGGGTTTGTCGGCCATTTTGAAGGGGTTGAATCAGCTCGACTTCATCTCCGCCAGACTCCTTGAAGACACTATGGATGTGGAATTGGACTGTCTTGTCGGGCAGCTGTGAGGAACCCGGGGCGGGTGGATGAACATGAGGGTAAAACTGTTGTCGAGATGGCTGAAGCCTTATAAACACGCAAAACAAACGTACATCTGAGAGTCACACATTTGTTGTCGTTCAGCATCTTCTCTGTTCTTGTTTTAGTGTGCCCCCTCCTGACCCCCCCAGCCGCTCACCTCTATCATTCTACCCCCCCCCCCCCCACCCACACACACACACTACCTGTTAAAACGGGCCACCGGCTCCACGCTAGACAGTTGGCAATCTAGTCTCATAGGTACAGGCCCACCCTGTCCCTCGCGCACCTATCGGCATCAGGGACGGTTCTGTCGAGGGCTCCCAAGCCCCGTAACACAGGACATCCTCCAGCCAGTCTCCCTCACACAGATTCCTGACGACTGTGCAAGACACACCTTTCATCACCTGAGTTCTTTATTGATGTTACAACACTCTCTTCTCATCTGAAGAGAAGATGAAGAAGATTCACTCGGAGGGATTTTTTCCAGCCCAAAAATGACCTCTCAATGGTTCACCCAATAAGTGTGTTTGCCTGTGTGTGGATGTCACAGAGAGACAATAAGGTCACTCTTGTGTGTTTTTTGGCACAGCATTTCAGTTCAAGTTTTCTTTGTTGGATTTCTTCGGTCTATTGGAGAGAGGTGAACTAATTGGCCTGCTTATCTCTACCATCCCTTCTCAGTGACCAGGATACTATTCTTATTACATGGAGATGATCTTTATTATTGTTTGTCAAATGACTTTCTACAACAGACAGACAGTTGTCAAACTTGTGGCTAAACAGTGTTTTTGTAGGTAAAAGCAAGTTGAATTCTCTTGTTTCTCCTCCCTCCTCTGCCTGGTTGCATTGTTTTTTTTTCCCTCCTTTAATCTATTTGTCCGTATGTCCTCTTTTGGTAAGTCTTCTTTCTTCTTTGTTGTTAAACGAGAGCATTCTACATGTGGAATCTCCGTCATCTTGCTGCTCTCCCTCAACTGGACCCTCGCTTGACCTTTTCTGTTTTAACATGTCATTAAATACATTAAATAAATTTATCTTTTTCATACCAGGTCTCCACCTTTATTTATTTTTTAAATGACATTTTTACTCTACACACGTGATTTACATTTATACTGTAAACTGTGGGCAAACTAACATAACGGCCTAACAAATATCAACGGAACGGACTGACAGGGCTGGCAAACAAAAACCGAACGAACATGAGACAAGAAACGAGCGACAACAAATAATCTGACAGGGAGTGAGGGTCAGACAATAAATACAATAAATAAATACACGAGAGGCAAGTGAGAGTGTTCACACTGATCATGGGCACACAGGAGGGGAGGGGCGAGCACACAGAGAAATTTTGACAAAATGTATACGCAATAGTGATGTGCATTTCAGTTCTTGTAGGTGAACTGAATCTTTAAAATCAGTTCGCTCAGATTTGTTCAAACGAATCGTTCAACGAATCGTCCCGCCCACGACCAATCAACAGCGCCAGCGAGTGTTGGAGGAGGGACTTTACGAGCCAGTGACGTACCTTCCCGGTTAATTACGATGCATATATACGCCTAAATATTGTTATCCAATACATCTACTGCAATTTCGCATTGGATTTCTGGTTTGAAATTTACTTTTTATTTTATTATTTTTAATAAACATTTATGTTAAAACTTGTCTGGTGTTTTATTCCTTGTTTTTATATTCGCGAATTAAATCAGACATTTGGTTAACTCAGTGCTTCTCAATTATTTTCTGTTACGCCCCCCCCTAGCAAGAAGAAAACTATTCGCGCCCCCCCTCCCCACCGTGACTATCCTAACTTGTCTTGTAAGTCGTAAAATGTTGCACTGTCGCAAACGTGACAGAAGTAACAATGAGAGCGCCACTGCCCCCTGCTGTAGTAAAACGCGCAATTACACTTTATTCTAGTACTGCCAAAAAAAAAGCCTGTTCCCCAGGGTCACACGCGCCCCCCCACGAATAGCACCGCGCCCCCCAAGGGGGGTGCGCCCCACTATTTGAGAAGCACTGGCCTAGGTGACTGATTCACAATTTGGTTTTGTCTGATATCAGATATTAAATAAAGAAAGCCAACTGGCTGATTGATTTGTTTTAATTGAGAGGGAAAAAAAACAGCAAAAGCATTTCACTAGCTGACCAGGAGATGGCGACAGCGTGGCATCTGAAGACCATGGATTGTTTGTTCTGCTATAGCCTAGGTGACTGATTCACAATTTGGTTTTGTCTGATAATAGATATTAAATAAAGAAAACCAACTGGCTGATTGATTTGTTTTAATTGAGAGAAAAAAAAACATCAGCAAAAGCATTTCACTAACTGACCAGGAGATGGCGACAGCGCGGCATCTGAAGACCATGGATCGTTCTGCTATGCCGGTTTAAAAAAAAAAATAAAATAAACGTAATTAGCTAGGGGTCAAAGGTCAAAGTTTACGGTTCAAAGTTCACCCAGGGGTCAAAGGTCGGTTCAAAGTTCACGGGGTCATGTGCACATTTTCGATTTTTAACTTGAGTTGAAAGTTCAGGGTTCAAAGGTCACCCAGGGGTCACCACGGGGTCACCACGGGGTCACCGCGGGGCCACGGGGTCACCACGGGGTCACCGCGGGGTCACCGCGGGTTCAAAGTTCAGGGTTCACTTTTTTTTTTTTTTTTTTAGGTTAACCTTTATTTAAACCAGTGCTTCTCAATTATTTTCTGTTACGCCCCCCCCTAGCAAGAAGAAAACTATTCGCGCCCCCCCTCCCCACCGTGACTATCCTAACTTGTCTTGTAAGTCGTAAAATGTTGCACTGTCGCAAACGTGACAGAAGTAACAATGAGAGCGCCACTGCCCCCTGCTGTAGTAAACGCGCAATTACACTTTATTCTAGTACTGCCAAAAAAAAAAGCCTGTTCCCCAGGGTCACACGCGCCCCACTATTTGAGAAGCACTGGGTTAACTGCTTTATATGACAATATGTGTATGTATATCTCCTGCAATTTCACATTAGACTGCTGGTTTGAAATTTACTTTTATTATTATTATTATTTTAATAAACATTAAAAACTTGTTAAAACTTGTCTGGTGTTTTATTCCTTGTTTTTATTTTTTGGGGCATGAAAACAAAAATTTGAGATTTGGTTAACTGCTTTATATGACAATATGTATGTGTTTTTCGTTGTGTAATATGTGTTGGTGTCCCCCAAAATAAAGAGCAAGTCGTCAAATACACATTCTTGACACGTACAAAAAATGCATAAAGTTATTAGGTACACCTGAAAATGGTGGTGTACCTAATGTAGTGTCCATTTGACGTCACAGATCAACCAGCCAATCAGGAGGTGGGGGTGAGGGCAGGTGTGGCACTTTTAACTATCAGTTAAGCTTTGGCCATGATTTTTTCCCTAATGAACTGGCCTGTTATTAGGTACACCTAAAAATGGCGGTGTACCTAATGGAGTGTCTGAGTGATGTCAACCAGCCAATCAGAAAGTTACCCTCGTTAAACACACCTGCGTGAAAAGTTTTGGTCATTTTCACGTTCTGCAGGAGCTAAAACTTTTCACGCAGGTGCGCTTAACGAGGGAATCACACAGACACTCCATTAGGTACGCCGCCATTTTCAAGTGTACCTAATAACAGGCCACTTTATTAGGGAATGGCCAAAGGTCACAGGTGTCAAGCTCTAGTCCTCGGGGCCGCGTTCCAATATGTTTTCCAAGTGACCATCGTTAAGCGCAGCTGCGTGAAAAGTTTTAGCTCCTTTCACGTTCCGCAGGAGCTAAAACTTTTCACGCAGGTGCACTTAACGAGGGAATCCTGGGAAACATGTTGGAATGCGGCCCCAAGGACTAGAGCTTGACACCTGTGACCTTTGACCATGATATTTCCCTTATAAAGTGGCCTGTTATTAGGTTCACTTGAAAATGGCGGTGTACCTAATGGAGTGTCCAAGTGACGTCACAGATCAAACAGCCAATCAGAAAGTGGGGGTGAGGGCGGGTGTGGCACTTTTCACTTAAACCAGGGGTGATGACTTCCAGTCCTCGAGGGGCCACGTTCCAATATGTTTTCCAAGTTAGTTAAACACACCTGCGTGAAAAGATTTGGTTGACTTTCACGGGGTCACCTTTTGTATTTACATAATACTTGCAATTGTTTGCATATGCGTACAAAGCAAGGTCCCAATTCTAAAAGCACGATTAGGTATATGCTCACACCCGGTGTCAAACCATGCCCGTTCCGAGCCAGAGCCCGCGTCACCAACCAGTTGGCTATTACACCCTGGAAATACTTGGCCGTCTGTACTCTTTTGTACTAGTGATGTGCATTCCAGTTAGAAGAGACTCATTAGAATCGGTTCGAAGGAATGCAATGTTGTTGTTTGTCTTTTTTTCCTCCTTCCGTGTCCCCTAAAGGGCTTCGTAACACTGGAGGCTCCTGTCAGCTTGCACATAGTGTCCATCTCAATAATCCTCATCTGGACAAGCGCCTTTAAAAATATCCGTACGATTTTCCCACGACATTGAGTTTCACATAATCCTTAATCATCACCTTGTTTGTTCTTTCTTATTCATGCATGGGAGGACAGCCCTATTCAGTATACTGACATTATATGTCCTGCTGCCTCGTGGACTCAAATTGAATACAAATCCTTTATTGTTGATCGTGTTGCAAATACAATAAAATTGAGGACAGATGGAAAAAGTGTCCATTATTTGGACAGTAGTACGTACATTGTTTGATCAGTCACACACTCATTGTGTATCAGTTTTCAAACAGAAAAAACAACCCTGAAGGTCTTTGAATTAAAATCAATCCCTCACACCACACGCGTGCACTCAGGCAGGTTAAAATTGATCCTGTTATTACCACAGACACCCACAGACTGTTTAAAAATAATACTGTCATGGAAACCTGATGCTGGGCAGCGGCGCGGCATGACCAAGGCAGCACGACGGTGTTAAAAAAAAAGAAAAAGAAAAACCAATAGTAATGTATTTGGACAGTTGACCAACATCATCTCAAATGTACAGCCAGATATCTCAATGAATAAAGGCCTGAAAAGACAAAGCACGGGTCACATTCAAGGTGGAAACATCTGAGAATGAAAAACAAGAAGACTGTGTTGCCAGAAAATGTTGAAATCTTCCAAGGTTCTTGAAATGAGTATGGAGAGTGTTGGAAATTTACGCAATTTATTCTCCAGGGCCCAAGCCTTATTTGAAAACTATGATTCGCATTGTGTTTGTTTTTCTTCAAGGCAGGAATTCACACAAAAATAAAGACTTGTACAAGGTGAATTAAATAAGTTGTTCTCTAGAAGGGCCAAAACCAAGATCAATTTTGGATCAGAATGTTGGCAAGAGAAAAGCGTGGAAAAGGAGAGAAATGAATTCAAAGACACCCCATAGCGTGCATGGCAAACTGTTCAAAGGGCAAATGAATCTGATGTTTGTTCAGAGGCAATGCAGTCGCGCAGCCATTGTCAACCGGTTGTCCGCGGCCCTCTAGTGGTCCGTGGCGGCATTGCAGGTGGTCCGCGAAATTGGAAAATAATTGTATTTGTAACATTTATTATTTAGCGGTAGAGCACACTTGTTGGCTATGGACGGACACCCACCTAAGGAAGGCATCCACAGCACACAGCACCTTTGCCTAAAATATTTTTTATGCTCCATTATATTTGTCGGGGATTGTGTATTTATAGACTTCCAGCTGCCAAACCTGGATAGCATTTCAAAGTAGTGCTTTATGTCAATATTAGGGTTTCAAAGTAGGGATTTATGACAACAGGGTGAGGGAACCCACGTGACCAATGGCTGGCCTGTTTTTTTTACGTCTCCCTGCTGCAAAACACGTGATTGAAATGATCAGAATGGTTTCAGGATTCTACAGATGAGCTGATCATCTAGATCTGGTGTGTTGCAGTAGGAAGACTTGGGAAAAGAGGCCGGTTATGGCTCTCGTGGGACCAGGATTCCCTAACCCTGCACTCGAGTTAGGGTTTCTAATGAGGGCTAATGGGCAAGTTTGTTTGAGACTTTCTGCTGTGATGGAGGAGCATAAAGTTTGCAAAACTTCAAGGACTGTCTGGGAATTATTTCAGCAAGAGAGGGGAGGGGGGGGGGGGGGTTGTTATCCACAGCACACCACCGCCCATGACAATGTTAGCGACTTTATATACTGGATAGATCATTGAGGAGCAGCTAACTCAGACATAAATACAGTCATGCATTTTTGGGAGGGGGCATCCGTAACAGAATGTCAAACCTGTCGAAACATATTTGATGTTATGACCTTGAAGGATGTGTTCAAGAGGAAGAAATATGGTTCTGGTCAGAAATGATTATGTATGGTGGGAGTGGGCACATTTTTGTGCTTTGATTTGTACAATGGAAAGATGGGTCTGGCAATTCATATGCACTTGAGGCGTATGTAGACCATATGTATGGAAAATATATTGAGAGAATAGAAATCGAAATGATTGAATCAAGATTCATACATTACCAGCATGATGGTGCACTGGTTAGTTGGGGGTGTGCCAAAGCCTATTCCAATTGACTTTTCCTATCCCAGAACCCTTCTAGCATTGTATGTGTCTGATTTAATTTGAAGTAATGTACTTGTCATGATAAAGAAACACTCTCCCTCTGTTTCTGATGAAGGAACAAAGAAGCTCAAAATATTTGATTTTCAAGCCTCAAACCAGATGACAGCTTTGAGGTGAAGACGCCATGGGGTCACTGGCTGATGAATAACACAAAACATGGATGTTCTTCACGATCCTGTCAACTGTTCTTTCTGCCCATATCCCTCACGTAACATTCTTTTAGAACAGTTTGCTGGGATTTGTCACAAGGGATTTCTGCTTGTACAAAATTGTATTGTATTGTATTGCTGTGTGGAAAGGAAAGAAAAAGTCACAATGTTAGAGATTTTTTTAAGATGTTTTCAAGTCAAGTTGGAATCAACCAATTAATTCTTCACTCCCCCCCGGAATAAGTGAAATTAGCATTGTATAAATACCGTTTTTTTTCATGTATAATGCGCAAAATTTAACTAATTTATTGTCCTAAAATCTAGGGTGCACATTATACATGGGTACAATTTTTTTTTTTTTTTGAAGAAAATCATGTTACAACAATTTAATAACATACGGCAGAATAACATCCGGTTGTTCCCAAAGATGATCTTTTTTCTGAAATAATTTTACGTTTACGGACTTAAGTAACCCATCCGGGTCATACAAAAGACTATAAAAATGGGACTCATTGCCTCCCTGCTTGGCACTCAGCATTAAGGGTTGGAATTGGGGGGTTAGATCACCAAATGATTCCCGAGCGCGGCGCCGCTGCTGCTCACTGCTCCCCTCTCCCCCAGGGGATGGATCAAAATCACACGGGCATGGGTCAAATGCAGAGGACAAATTTCACCACACCCAGATGCGTGTGTGACGATCATTGGGACTTTAAAAAAAAAAAAGAAAAAAGTCATAACTCGGGTGCGTATTATACATGGGTACAGGCTTTTTTCCAGCATCGACATGCCATTTTTACGGTGTGTATCATACATGGGGGCGCATTATACATGGAAAAAAACGGTACTCCCTTGTCATGGTTTTAAATCATTTATGGCCTTTACTTTTTATTTGTATGCATTTTGTGTGATTATTTTGAATGTGTATGTGTGTATGTATATATGTATATATATATATATATATATATATATGTGTATATATATATATATGTATGTCTGTATGTGTATATATGTATATATGCATGTATTTTGTCGTCTTTTCATTTGTGTACAGTAATCCTATTTTTTTCCACGTTTGAAATAAATGAAACAAAACAAAACGAAATGTGATTTTTTTTGTGTGCAAGATTCTGGGACCAAAATTATATAATGAAATATATAACAATACATCAAATGAGCAATTGCTTTCCATTTTACATGTAAAAAGCAAGCATATTTTATTTTATTGATAGAAGGAGCCTTGAATTGGTGACTGGTGACACATGGAAACTTGGGAGTTTGTTTGCATGCATGCTGGAGGGTCGTACCAATGAGCCACGCTACAGCTTGCTGCTGAGCTGAGGGAGTTGACCCATATCTTCTGTCACGGGAAAGCCTCCGTTGAAAGCAGCGTTCAGCACCTGGTCCAGGTCGGCTGCGGTGACAAAGTCCAGGCCGTCTCGCACATTCGCCGGAAGCTCCTCCAGGTCCTTCTCGTTACGTTTGGGCACAATGACTCGCTTGACGCCCGCCCTGTGAGCTGCCAGCACTTTGTCTTTAATACCGCCCACCTGAGGAAGACCACAAACAAATGTGCGTGATTCAATCATTCCCTCATTTTTTAAATCGAAACAAGAAAATTGACCAGTGTATTGTTAAGATACAGAGTAAGGAAGCAAAAAAAAAACCTTGAGGCTAAAGAGCAAAACTCTCAATCAGTTTTATGATTCTTTTTTCAGTTGTGACAAAGAGTACCAATGGCTTATCTTATGGTGCTGAATGATCACTCAGATGATCAGGACATGAAGATACAGTTGCATGCACTTTATGCCAGGGAATTTCCTCAGGGAATCCCTGGCATAAAGTGCAAAAAAAAAACAAAAAACCTTGAGGCCAAAGAGCAAAGCTCTCAATCAGTTTTATGACTCTTTGCTCAGTTGTGACGCAGAGTACAAATGTCTATCTTGTGGTGCTGAATGATCAATCAAATGATCAGGACATGAAAATCCAGTTGCGTACACTTTATGCCAGAGGAAATTCCCTGGTGAGGAGATTTATATGCCGCTCTAATTTTTATGGTTCAGTCATTTAAGATTTGTTGCACACAAACTGTACATGTATTCTTTTCAGTTATGGTCATGTTCTAATCCTTGCACCCTCCTCAAATGTACAAAAATACTTTGGACAAAAATATACATGAACAAAATCTTCTCTGTTGGGAAACAGGAATCATTTTATGGGAAACATTTGTTTGTTTTTTAAACACAAAAAAACCCATAAAAAAAGTGAGAGACACTGTAAAGCGATCAATGCCATAGTTCAAGTCGGTGGGTGGGGTTACAAAGCTCAAATGTGCAAAAGTGCACAATGGCAAACACAGAGCCATCAGTCGAGTTGAAACTGTCTTTCTTGAAGTCAACCTGACGTACCGGAAGAACCAGGCCTCTCAGCGTGATCTCTCCGGTCATGGCGACGTCTGACCGGACCAGTCGTCCACTGAAGAGAGATGCCAGGCAGGTTACTATGGTAACGCCAGCAGATGGGCCATCCTTGGTCACAGCTCCAGCAGGGAAGTGAAGATGGATGTCCGTCCCTTCTAAAGGGTCCGGAGCCCCCACCACTGTTTCCAAAATAAATCCACACGGTAAATGTCCTGTAGGGATCAGTTGGTACGTGTCGATGGACTCACTGTTTGTGAGCCGGTAGCGTTTAGCGTTAGCTCTAAGCCAGCTGATGGAGAGATGCGCCGATTCCTTCATGACGTCGCCTAGCTGACCCGTGAGAGTCAGCTGACCCTCGCCCTCTGTTCGACTGGCCTCCACAAACATGATCTCGCCACCCAGAGGAGTCCAGGCAAGGCCCAGGGCCACTCCAGGTAGTGTAAGCCGCTCCGACACCTGACACATGCACACACATTGGATTTGTCAGATGAAAATCCAACTGAGCAAAATTCATTCTTTCAAAACAAGGTCATGAACGATGAAGTGACAGAGGGTGCAGAGGAAGCGGTGACGTGATGCGCAGGAGATGTCGAAGCTGAAAAACTCACTACTTAGGAGAGACATAAATAGTTGCAGACCAGTTGAGAGACGGCTTTCGATAATTCACGACACATCGAGAGCATTAGCAGTATTGTAATGATCTGCATGTGCTCTTCATCCCACTTACCTCCATGTCGAAGGGCGGAGCTCCCAGGATGTCTTTAAGAGCCCTGTGGTCTATTATGATTGGCATCGCCGGGGGGGCTGCCTTCTCTGTTTAGTACAAAAAAATTACATGGTGCTGAGTTATTTGCTCTAGGTGTTTTAGTGCGTGTCAAAAGATTAACCGTAGATTTGTTTTTTTTGTGACACACATTAACAACAGCCACTTCAAATTTATGACCGATTACTCAATGCTAGGGATGAGCAAGTACCGATACCAAGTATTGGTGCAGATACCAGCCTTGTTTCAAGGTAGCAGAACTTGTGACTTTGTGACCATTTTATGATGAGAAACTGGAAATTAGTAGAACGTTGCCATTGACTTCAGGCAATTCTAAGCAAAATTGTTATCTTGGTCTATTTAGGTCTTTCTTTAATATTATCCGTCATGATTTCTGGGGGAATTTCTATGTATCAAAAGTAATGATGGTATCGGACGGAGCTTGGCATCTGTAATGGTGATGATTAAAGACTCAGTCTGAACAAAAAGCGCTATTGAAAATTCATAGGCGGAATTAGCTGCTCTTTGAGGGAGGACACTTTCTGATAGTCAGGGTAAAAAAAAAATGTGTGTGTGTTCCACCAAGATGGAAATTTGCAGCTTTTGCTCTTCCAAGTCCAATCAGGATATGTTGCTCCACATCCTACAGATGTGCCTTTGGACCGAGATGTGGGGCATACGAAGGCCAAGTCGACATACACAACTCATTCTTGTGCTCCTCACTAATCCAGACCATTCTGTTCTCTTTGTGTTCATGGCTTCTATCCTTTGACTGTTCTGTCAAATCCCTGTCAGGACAAAGTTTTTACTTGCTCTTCCAACTTACAACAAACCTCAGCGGACACATTATAGGCTTTTGCCAGTCAATGCATAGTTTGAGCAGGTCTGGCTCTTGTAAATGTCCAACTGGTGGCCAAAACAACAACAACATAGCAATAAGCTGTCAGTGTCAGGAATTGGCATCAACAGAAAGTCTATAAAGTGAACTCAACAGGAGTACTGTCACATCCACACCTGGGGGAGGACTTAACAGATCAGGCAATGGATATGAATGAAAAGTTCTTAAAAGGAAAGCCAATAAAAAAAGGACAACAGCAAAAGATCAAAAAACAGATGTTTCAAAGAGGTACAGCACAACATGCATGAAGGCAGCCCCAACGCTTTCATCACACTATGTAAACAGTTCACATGATCATGATCCTATCAAGGCAAAAGGATGTGGCTTTTATTATATTCACTTACAGCACATAGAATATTTATAGCATTCTCAAAGCACATGTGAGAATCATTTGCTGAACCATGTGAGAGTCAATTATGCCAATTCCTACAATAAAGCATTGCCCCAATAAAATTGATGACTAGATCAGATGTCCCAAAGGTATTCCGGGGATGTAATTAATAGAGGTGAACCTTTCTTCAAAGTTAGAGCTGTCTAACAATATTCTATATAGTCATGACACATAAAGCTTGAAAGCTGAAAATGAAGACAAGTCAGCACCACAAAATGCCAATGCGAAGATCCAAAGGAAAACACATGACATCTGATCTCAATTAAAACAGATTTGGAGCATGCGCACAGCTTTGGGAATCACAGACTAGATTACTCTAAAAGTGTTAAGTCTGTAATGAATTCAAAAGGAATTCAACTTTCATTTTGAATCTATGATCCATTTCCTATTACATCCTGTCCGCGGTTACTGATGACCTGGAACTGACTTTGGCTGTGAGGCTAGTTTGCTTCCCAGACTGCTTTACAGTCAATCAAACAGGCACTAGACAAAGATAGACACCCAAATAAGTGTGGTAGGAAATTGCATTCATTGGAATAAGACCATGCTGACAAAGAAGAAAGTTTCCTGTAGTTCTCAGCATGTTGCTCTTGGCCAGGGTAAGGATACAAAAGTTTATTGGGCAGGAGATTGGGGCAAATAAACAGACAGCTGCAGCAAAGTGGAGCGCAGACAAATTTATCACAAAGCTACGATAAAGGCTGTCGTGAAGTCGTAACTTCAGATGAGGCCATAAATACGCAACAAATGAAAAACAGTAAGTACGGCAGTAAATTGATCGTGTCGGATTAGAAAGTGCTAAAGTCTTTTGACTTGTCTGGTAGAAAGATTGAATTTACAATCGTATTTTTCTTTACTTATGCAGTCTGAGTTGTAGTTTCAAATTTGGAGAAACTACCTAGATTTATTTTCTATGAAAATTCTCAGAAAATTGTCTGATTTCTTACGTTATGCGAGCTAATTCAAACACTTTTTTTTCCTAAGGGTCGTCATGACATTTCTTAGCAATGTGTTCTTTTTCCGGAAAAGCGGCATTAGCGTCAACATTTTACCTCCCTGTTGTGTGTGATCCTCTGGAGTCAATTCTTCACTCTTAGAATGTGTTTGGCCTTCAGCGATCTTTACAGCAACGGCTCGGCAGACGGCTCCAATTTTCCTCTCCAGTGAGCGTACACCAGCCTCACGTGTGTACCTGTAAAAAGCCAAGCAATGCTCAGCTTCTATCGAGGTGTGGAAAAGTGTCTCAAGTGCATCAACCAATCAAATCAAATCGTGCACAAATATCATTTTATAGACTTCCACCAGCTGTCATGAGGTTTACACATCCTTTTAAAAAAAAAAAAAGTGCATCTTTTTTTTTTTTAAATTAAAACAGTGACACAGCCTGGTTGGAAATCCTTGCATACTCTTCTATATGCTTGCTAGGTACAAAATCTAAATAGCATTTTAATAATAATGATGATAATAATAATAATAGGAACAGACATTTGTCTTCTAATTGATGCATCTTCAACCAGAATGTTAATTTTAGAGGATCTTTTTCTGAATGCACCTGTTAATAATGTCCATGGTGGTGTCTGGAGGTATATGCAGCTGCTTAGTTGATAATCCGTGCTGCTCCAATTGGTTAGGGATCAGGTGCCGGTTACTTATCTCCACTTTCTCCTCCTGCGTGTATCCTGAAACGCTCATTTGACGACATGGTGAGTTTTTATAAAAAGAATGTCAACAATAGGTCTTCCAAACTAAAGAATAAATCCAAGTACCTCACAAATGTTCACTTTCAATTCTTTGCAGTAATGTGGCGTGTCGTATGCATGAATGTACTGTAGATGTATCGAATTGTGATCGGACACACAGTTTGATGTATGTTCATCAAGCGTGACTCACTCACCGGGCACCTGCAGCACCTCCATTCTGTCCAGCAGGGCTGGGGGGATGGTTGCAGTGGTGTTGGCCGTGGCGATGAAGAGCACTTGAGAGAGATCGAAAGCCACGTTGAGATAGTGGTCTGTGAAGCTGTGGTTCTGCTCCGGGTCAAGTACCTAATGGTGCGACGTGAAGTCAGCTTAGGGTTGCGAAAAATTCAAAGCATGCGCTGTTGGATAAGCACGTTCAAAGCAAAGATGAATTATCCCGTATGAGCTCAAATCTTTTGTTTAGAGAGACTTTTGTTATGTTGACGGGACAAAAATTCTCGTAACATTCTCCCTGTCTTCACTTTCCATTGACGTGGAAGCGCTGTTCTGAAAGTTCGGCAATTGTTCCGCACACGTGCTGGCCGCCATAATTACACGCATCGCCATGTTGGCGGGGGAGGGAAAATTTATGTCTGAAGTATGATTCATGCGCGGGCACGCACAGAAAGTTCACAAGGCGAACTAACCTCTAGCAGTGCAGCTGCAGGGTCTCCTTGCATACTCTTCCCCAGTTTATCCACTTCATCCAGGAGGAAAACTGGATTATTGACACCCACCATCTTCAAACCGTTGATGATGCGGCCCGGCATGCTGCCTACATACGTACGCCTGGGCTCAGAGTAAATATTAGATATCATTAATATCATTATTACCAACATAAAGAAACATCAAAATACAGGTTTAAGTAAGCAAGCGGAGTCTCCTGTACATGTCCCAATATGGAATACACAGTACGCATTGCATATGCTTTTACTCAGCAGCAACCTCGTGGATTATTCTCCGATAGGGAATACACCCTCCCTCCCCACTGTTGACGAATGGTTGCCTTCCTGCAAGAAGTATTTTATAAACAAAACCAGAACAAGCAGCAATGCGAGACACCACATGACAAAACTGAAGTTTGGGTGAAGAAGCTTTTTTTTTTTTTTTTTTAAAACAACTGCAGATGGTCTTCATCACCTTTGAAACCACTACCAGACATGTGGAAAGCATTACTCACAGTCTAGTTTTGGACTAGTTTCAAAATGTTGGTAAATTGTACCTGTGAATGGAAGTAGGCTTGTACACAAAGTCCACTTTACACATGACTAAAACCATATGAGCTGAACTATGCCGTATTCACACAAAACTCAAGAACACCATATCATACACTCTGTGTCCATATCGTGTGCGTATGTTTTCTCTGTCTTTCCAATAGTAGAAGTTTAATATCCTACTTGGCATATAATTGGCAAGTAGGATAGTACTTGTTGACGAGTTGACAAATAATATTGCCGTTATTATTTTTGGTCAATGTTCATCTTATAAAGATCATTAAGTTCAGGACTTAATATTTTATATCATTACTATGTTCATTATCATATCATGAAGAATGGAAATATAAATGAAGAAGTGGCATTTAATAACTGTAGACATCCTCCTACTCCTAGAAACGTTTGTGAGGCGCGCTTTTCTTATTCTTGCTTGCTTGTTCTTATTGAATACTGTGACATCCCAAAGGACAAATGGATACATCTGAAAATGTTGCCGGTGTGTCATTCCGTAACTGCCTGTATTGACCCACGCGAACAATTACGAGACACACAACAACTGAGGTCCAGTCTACCTGTGTCCTCGGATGTCCGACTGGTCACAAACACCCCCAAGAGAGATGCGATGAAACTCTCTGCCTAGAGTCTTAGCGATGGAGCGCCCCACGCTGGTCTTACCGACTCCCGGTGGTCCCACAAAGCATAGGATCGGGCCCTGATGACAAACCCAAAGTTTTCTTATATTTTATTGTCTAAACAAACAGTTATGTATCGAGTGATGTATTAGAGGAACCTTCAGTGAAGCTTTCAGCTGTCTGACAGCCAGGTACTCCAATACTCGTCTCTTTAGCTTGTCCATTGCGTAGTGGTCATTGTCCAACAATGTCCGGGCAGCTCGGATATCCAAGCAATCTGTGGAATTTGCGGGGTTTCCATGAAATGTTGACACAAACAGTTTGGGACAAAGTAGAGAAATAAATACTTCTTGAAATCTTTCAAATGTAAACATTTTTTTCTGATTTGAGAGGACTCTAAAGCAGGTAAAATCCTGTGCTGCAAAATGATTGGGTGCTTGCAGAACTTCCCAAACAAGATAATTGGAGAAGCCAGGGGCTTTTCCGCCCTTCTTCTTCTCAACCGAGCAGAGAGGGGAGGGTTGAGGGTTGCGGAACGACGAAGATGAGAGCATACGCGGCTGCCTCCTTGATATTCCTCATACTGCTCGCTTTAAAGCTGTTCTCACTCTAGATTTTTTTTTTATGACAAAAACGGAATGACTAGAATTAAAATGTTGTTTACCTTTGGTGCTTTTGCTCCATGGAAGCTCTACCATCAAATCCAAGTAGTTTCGAGTGAGGGCATATTCAGGCATGGATTGCGGCATCTTCTTTAATCTACAGAAAGATGAAAATTTGAAAAAATAATTTTTAACAAGGATTCACTCAACAGTGATGGTTTTGGAGTAATTCTATTCGTTAAGTTCTCAGTGATGCAGATTGTCTGCTCAGTGACTTAATGTTTCTGAACAGTGTATCACAGAGAATTAAATTAGTATATTTATCGTAAAACAGTACTTCAATGGTTCAAAATTTGTACGAGTAAATCTTTTGAATCGCAGTTTGATCACATAATGAGTGGATTATTTGAAGCCCTCTATCATGACATACAGTATTTACCTTTTGACCTCTTTTAAGCAAACTCTGAGAGCTGCATCCGGCATGTTGGCCGCATGAACTTTCCTAACCAGGGAGGCTGTATCATCACTCTCCTCTTCCTCATCTTCCTCATTCAGATTGAAATGTCGCCCCGGAAACATCCCACTTTTACACACGGATAGCACCTAGTGAGACAATACACAAGCGATTCATAACAACGCTTTGGACTGCAGACGCTGATATGATTTTTACCGTCTTTTCTGGGTCCGGCAACATTTTCCGTGTCTTCTGCACCAATTTAAATCCTTCTATCTGTCTGGTGAGCATGGGCAATGTTTTCTTAAAACGCTCCTCCAAGCTAACGGCATCCAGTACCTTTATGACAAAGTTCAGTCGCAAATATTGGCATTATTTCAACATTGATACCATCAAACAATTTGTTACTTCAATTTTTTATCCCCTTCAAAGGTGAGATGGGCTGGAACAGGCGCTACCCTAATGAGGACAAGCGCTGTAGAAAAATGTTTAATTTGCACCCCCACCTGTAATTTCTCCTTGTTTGAAGTGCGGATCATGGAGGCAACAACATCAGGCAGAGTTTCCTTGGGAAGGTTGTCCAAAAGACGTCTGAATTTGGCCACTACTGGAACAGACATGTCCAGCATACCTAACAACTACAAAAAGTGAACTTATAATTTGCATTGAGGACTGGATTCAGGCTCATACAAGGATATCTCACTGACTAATCTCACTAAAGTCATAAATGGGCTCGGGTGTATAATCTATCAACCCTAACACAGGGTACGCCTTTGCTCCTAGATAATTTGTGGTGCAGCAACGGACAATGAAAGAATACATAAAGTTCCGGAAGTGTGCGATTGGTTGGGGCATTGAATGATAGCAATGTCTTTTGAAATCTAGGGTGACGCACTCGTGAATGTCAGAAAGGTTTTGAGGTCCACTGCACCAGCATATGGTTTGAAGAGGAGTCTGTGTAATGTTCTACTTTTACTCACGTAAATATCCTGACAACTCACCGTGTCGAATTTCTAGTTTATTTCAGGAGATAGAATGTTAAGGATTTTTTTTTTCTGCCTTATTCATTGATGTGGAGGATTGAGATTGGTATGTTGCAATGCAAATACTTTCAATACTTAAACTCCCAGGAAAGTTTTGTGAAACATCTTTGGAACATACTCCAACCACTGGATAGGCTGATGTTGAATTATCTTGCCACAATGGATCAAATCATTTTCTATCAACTAAGGCACAACCAGCTCAGTGGTCTAGTGGTAGAGTGTCCACCCTGAGACTGGCAGGTTGTGGGTTCAAACCCCGGCCGGGTCATACCAAAGACTATAAAAATGGGACCCATTGCCTCCCTGCTTGGCACTCAGCATTAAGGGTTGGAATTGGGGGGGGGTTAGATCACCAAATGATTCCCGAGCGCGGCACCGCTGCTGCTCACTGCTCCCCTCTCCCCCAGGGGATGGATCAAAATCACATGGGGATGGGTTAAATGCAGAGGACAAATTTCACCACACCCAGATATGTGTGTGTGACGATCATTGGGACTTTTTAACAGGTCAACCAATTCCTTTTCATAACACAAGGCGCTTATTGTTGAGTGATATCTCTATTTATACAAAAGTGCAACCCAAAAATCAAGAACGTATGGGAGGTCGGATAAAACCGATGATGATTTGCCCCAAAGGTGCAAATTTGTGATTGTGTGATGAAACGTGATCCCTTTAACATTATCTCATGTGTTGTTTTAGTAAAGAAGTCAAAAGCAACAATCACCAGAGAGTGAAAGAGAGGACAGAGACATAGGATAGGGGTTGCTTGAGCAGTTAAAGCAACGGCCAATAAAGACAAAACACCTGCAGAGCTGTCTGGTAGAATATTTGTGACAATTCCTCCAGCTCTCCATCTCCTGCCGAGACACCCTCTGCTGGAGTGGTGTACTGTTCCAACTGCTCCACCTGCAAAGTTGCGATAAAATGAGCGTGACGAAGAAGCCTGTTTAAACTCAAATGCCCTCCAGTGTTGTTGTATTAAAGCAATTTGGCAAGGAAGAGGGTGGCAAAATATTTCCATAGAGAAGAGAAAGACTCATTGTGAGAGAAAACACTTGATTTTTGTTGATGCTGCTGTGGGCGGCCCAAGCAGTTATTGGAGCCGGGGGGACAATCTGTTTTTCACAAAGGATGAAAAAGGCTTTGGAATTTATTTTCTCTCTTGATAATAAAAACTTGTTTAAAAAGTGTTTTTTGTTTACTTGTGTTGTCTTTGAGTAAATCTAAGTCAGGTTGATATTGGAAAACATTTAGTATGAGGCTGTAGTATGATATTTTGTATGGTTGTACTTTAGCAACACAAGTCTCCTCTCCTATGGCCCAAAAAGTTAAATACACACCCTTTTTAAAATCAACAGCTAACTCTGTGCTGTGCTGGACACTATTGTTGAAATTTTGAAAGGATGCAGTACATAGAAACGCCAAATAAATCAATTCATATGTTTTCACCTCAGCCAGAATAAATGGTCGTTCCGTCAGCAGGCTTGACACACTAAACCGGCACAATCCAGTGATGAGAAGGCTATAGTGTGGGTTTGGCCAGTTACTGCCCACTACCTGAACTGCAATCCCAGCTGTGCCAATCCTGCCCACAAAAAGAGAAGTGATAAGTTAGAGATCAGCAATAACAATAAATACCAAAAAATAATTTAAAAAAACCAACAACAACAACAAAAAACCTTCGGGCATTGCGACAGTTTCATTGACCCTGCTCTGACTCCATAGACATTTTGTTGAGGACAGAGGCAAAAGTGAGCCTGTTGAACCCTTTCGATCAGTAAAACCACTAATCGAGCCAAGTTAGAGCATTTTAGTTCTTTTTTGATCAAGAAAGTAAAGGTGCAATTATTGGATGCCCCTAAAAGGTTATCCTGACCAATTGGGTTTCTCTCAGATCGTCCTGCTCCTGAATATCATTATTGACGTTGGATCCAAAAACGGTCTCCACTCTGAACTAATGTAGTCTTTGATCACTGTTAGAAGTTACTGCAACCAGCAGCGCATTTCTCATGAATAGAAAGGGTTCAAAGAACCCCTCCTAATTTGTTAATCTCGTTTATTCTCTCAGCTCTGTGCAGAGTTCAATTGAACCGGTGTCCACGAACAGCTTGTTAATTGTTGGCAGAGAGGCACTGACCACTGCAAGTCCTTATAAAATTCATGTCAATTTTTAAACTACTGTACCAAATAATTTGACCTTTAAATGAACCATCACATTTGAACTTTGTTTTGTTTACTGGACTTGATATATAAAAATAAATCTATGCATAAATGTGTCCAACATTTTTATGAGAAATATGCCTAAAATGTGCATATAACTAGACCTCACTTTCAGCCATCATCACAGGATGAATTCCTCTGAGTGTGATTTTCTTCCTTGAAAGCACAATGAAAATAAGCTGTTACTGGTTTTCCACTGCCTGCTTTAGTTCCCAGGCCTGTTGGATTGATAGGACCGGCTGCTATGAACAGATTTTTGCCAACACAACACAGGATTTCGATGACTGGTGTTGCGCATTTTACTCTGCATGTGGTACCTGACAACAAGGAAGATTGTGTAGCTTTCTGTGATGTTATCTTTGGGCGAAAGAGGTGGCGACTGGTTAGCTATTATAGGTTTGACTCTTGTGGTCAAAGTATTGTGTATTAATTGTGCAGTTTTAACATTTGGCTTTGCATTAGTGGTTCATTTCAATTTAGAGAACAACTAATGATTTATTTTTAGTTTTAAGACGACCAAATTGAAAGTGGTCCGTCGTCACGAGAAATGCCACTGTATAGAGCCTACATTATGAAAAAAAAAAAAAAAAAAAAAAAAATACTGACTTTGCACCCGACCAGCAATACATATAAATAGTTTAAGCCTTAAACTAAACTAGGCTTAAACTAGTTTGCCTTAAACTTTAAGGCAATGTGTGGTGAATGTTTTTCTTTTGAAGTGCAGTATAATTGAATCAGTTGTGCAATTGCAAACAAGCAGAAAAAAGTCAGTGCGGTGGTGAAAACAGCCTGCTTCTCATTAATGTAAGTTGGA